>NC_091133.1:90953205-91253205 GCF_040183065.1 Periplaneta americana
CTCGGGAGGAAATTAAACACAGAATAAATTTGAGAAATGCTTGTTATTATTCAGTTGAGAAGCTTTTGTCATCCAGTCTGCTCTCAAAAAACCTGAAAGTTAGAATTTATAAAACAGTTATATTAGGTACTGGTTGTTCTTTATGGTTGTAAAACTTGGACTCTCACTTTGAGAGAGGAACAGAGGCTAAGGTATTCGAGAATAAGGTGCTTAGGAAAATATTTGGGGCTAAGAGGAATGAAGTTACAGGACAATAGAGAAAGTTACACAACGTAGAACTGCACGCATAGTATTCCTCACCAGATATAATTAGGAATATTAAATTCAGACGTTTGAAATGGAAAGGGCATGTAGTACGTACGGGCGAATCCATAAATGCATAATGTAGAGTGTTAGTTGGGAGGCCGGAGGGAAAAAGATCTTTGGGAAGGCCGAGACGCAGATGGGAGGATAATATTAAAATGTATTTGAGGGAGGAAGGACATGATGCTAGGGATTGGATTAATCTAGCTCAGGATAGAGATCGATGGCGGACTTACGTGAGGGTGACAATGAATATCCGAGTTCTCTAAAATCATTTGTAAGTAAGTAATTTTATAGACAACCGTCGCTTTAAAGTTTCTCTTCAAATCATGCCTAACGAAAATTGTCTTCCATTTCTTTCATTGACATATTCGCTTTGGAAATGAATAATATAAACACAAGACAAGACTTTCTTGGTATCAGAGTATGTGATGTCTTCTATCATCTATTAAAAATAAATTAATTACTAATCACACCAACATAAGCATACCTATCACGATATCAATCATTTTGAATGAAAAGTAGGCCTAATTTTAAATGACGCGTTTAAAAACTGAACTTAACTAAGTTACAAGCAGGCCTACACTGAGGAAAGATAACAAAGAATGTTAACGTGTGGTAGGAACAATCTGCCAAACAGGTATACGGTAGTAAGTAGTACACCCCTCTTGTTATTGATGGGCAAGTTTCTCCCTAACGTTTAAACAAAACGGCAGGAAGTTTCCTCCTTATAAAAAGAGAGTAAGTAGCATATAATTATATTACTGTACTGCGACTCCTTTTAATACTATTCATTAAATTGTATTATTATGGCTAATATTCATTCTTAATACATACTAACACTTTTAATACACATCAAATATGAAACATTAAAACTTGTTAAATACTGTACTTTTAATTATGTACTACTGCGTTCAGAAAATAATTTCGTAACAATATAAACTGAGAAAATTGTTTTATTATTTTCCCATCTACTTCAATTTCCACGCGTTTATTAGTCTATTATTATTATTATTATTATTATTATTATTATTATTATTATTATTGTTATTGTCGTCATTATCATTATCATTTGTGTCTTTTTATCGTTAATTTAAATATATTAATTTTAATATAAAAGGCCTACATAACTACGTTCTAGAATTTTCGATAGTAGGCCTATTTTCTGGAAGTTTATTATTATTATTATTATTATTATTATTATTATTATTATTATTGTTATTATTATTATAACTTATTCTTTTTCTACTCCTGAGTCTCTATTAATTCTATACTTTATTTTGGTTCGATCTAAACTTGAATAGCCCCTGGAATTCCATTACTTCAACTGATTCGGTTAAATTGGAAAAATACCCTAAGAAAATTTATTTCCTTATGTGCTTTTCGATTTATACCCAATTCCTCTGACTTTAACTATGAGATTACCTGTAAATATTTAACTGTTGTAGCCTTTATTCTAGACGTCAAAATCTTAATTATCAATTTTTTTGCAAAGTGATCAAGGGTGATATATTGATTGTGAGTGTATCATAAACAATATCAGCCTTCGTATTCCTACAAAAGGTTTAAGATTTCAAAAAAAATTTTATAACAGAAATTCAAAATCACATTCTCCAGTCTGTAGATGCATAAAATATGCCAATTTGCATGGGCACAATTTAGATCCTTTTAAGGTATAGTTTCGTTTTGATTATTAGTATTTACTGTTCTTGTTCTCAATTTTATTTGTGCATGTTTTTCTTTATTTAACATATTATTTATTTGTTTTTGCACTTTTTTATCTTCTGTTTGTATATTGTGCTGAACTATAATTGGCCTCTGGCTGTTATTCAGCACACAAATATAATAAATAAATAAATAAATAAATAAATAATAATAATAATAATAATAATAATAATAATAATAATTATTATTATTATTATTATTATTATTATTATTATTATTATTATTATTATTATTATTATTATTATTATTGACAAAGACTTTATTATCTTTATGAATATTATTGCTCTGTAGATTATTATTAAAATGTTTAATATTTATTGCCATTAATATTATTGATATTGTTATTCATATTAACATAATTCTCAAAATTATAACTCAGTATTTCATTATGTTATTGGATTATTATACCCATTACCATTATTATTATAATTATCAAGGGACTGAGGTCAACACTTGTGTTATAACCTGAAAGCAAGATTCCCAGCACAGATAACAGGCTTGTGATGCATCCGCCATTCATTTGCAATTTTTAATTTCACAGCACACAGCGTGAGGGCGTGCTTATTGACATGAACTGACAAACGATGTGGAGCGAGGCTGTGACTGTGACTGTTCCGTTCTCGATATTGATCTAAACGTGTTGCAGGCGGTGCCTATTAAAGGGTACCTGTGCTCTCAAATATCGTTACAAATCTTCAAATTCAATATCTTGCTCCATCAAGTAATCCCACCTACATACATTAACTTGAAATTGATTGTTAAACCTCCTGCTACTAAAGGGGTGGGGGGTAATGGGGTTATCCCTTTTATGATTTTTCAATTATTATCAATTATGATCCATTATTTAGTATCAAACTATTGTTAGAAAAAAGAAGAGAATTTAATTTAGAAACCCATATAGCTTTTATTGATTTTCTGAAAGCTTTTGATTAAGTCCAAGAGATCTTTTATTCGACATATTACAAGATAAAATTATTCCAAATTTGCTATTACAAAATATAATAGAAATCTACACAGACAGCAAAATAAGTGTCAAAATAAATAACTTTATATCCGAAAGAAAATTAGTTAATAATGGAGTTCGACAAGGGTGTCCACTATCACCAACTTTATTTAATATTTATATAAATGAAATTATTTTAAAATGGAACCAAATCCACACATCAGGAATCAAAATAACCAGTGCTCTAACATTAAATACCTTACTCTATGCCGATGATCAAGTCATAATTTCCAATTCAGAGGATAATTTACAAAGAGGATTATATACATTAAATAAAATATTAAAAGATTTTGGGATGGAAATTTCAGCACAAAAATCAAAATTAATGGCATTTTTAGGACAAGACCCAATCAGAAGTAAGATATACACAATAACCAATGCCTCGAACAAGTACAAAATTTCAATTATCTCGGTTGTGAAATTTCAGCACAAAAATCAAAAGTAATGACATTTTTAGGACAAGATCCAGTCAGAAGTAAGATATACACAATAACCAATGCCTCGAACAAGTACAAAATTTCAATTATCTCTGTTGTGAAATATCTTATCAAAATGAAAAAGATGTGAACAAGAAAATTACCAAATTTACACAAAATCTAGGAATAATAAACAATACATTAAAAGCTAAATTAGTACAAAAATCTACAAGAATAAAAATATATAATACACTAGCATTACCCTCCCTTTTATACGGAAGCGAGATTTGGACATTAAAGAAAAAAGACATGAACAGAATCAAAGCAACGGAAATGAAATTTTTCAGGAGGACAGCAGGATATACTCTTATAGACCGAAAAAAGGAATGAAGACATTTTAGAACAATTAGAAGTAGAGTCAGTAGAAGAAAAAATCAGCAGATACAAATTCAATTGGCTAGATCATGTAAGAAGAGTGGAAAATTCAAGAATCCCAAAAATTATGATGCAGTATAAACCTAGAGGACATCGTCGACCAGGAAGACCTTATAGAAGACTGCTAGATGGGGCCGAAACAGGTCTACAGAGGCCTAATTCGTGAAGGATGATGATGATGATGATGATTTTTCAATATTATTTTCATGTCCTCCATATTTATTTTTGAAATTCCATATATTTGTCCGTTGTATGTCAACTAATATTTTGAAATAATAATAACATAAATTAATCTACTTTAATAAGTAATTCGCATTATTTAAGTGGGGTGATCTTGTTACCGCCTTGGTAGTCTGTGTCATGAAAATTCCAGGATATAAAATTCAATTTCTAGGTTAATTTTCCACATTTTTGAGTTTGTCTGTTTCTAAATTATTCTATTTTCTGTTATTCATATCATTATTCATATTGTTATTTATATTATCACGAGTATCATGATCTTTGCTTCCAATTTTTAAAAATGTTTATTTCTGTGTGTTATAGTTATTTTAAAAGTGATTTTATTAGAAATAATTATTAGAGATATTCAGTGCTGTCATGGTAATTTTTTCTTGGCTATACGCCCCCCCCCCTTATTTTCTCCCCTGAAATATATTTTTCTATCCCTCTGACCGTCATTTGATAGATGTGTTTATGCGAGTAAGTAGTAAATAAATAGCTACACCAAAGAAAGTACAATTTCCCATTGCTTCTTTGGCTTCTGTTAGATGTATTTACTTATTTTATTGGGTTATTTTACGACGCTGTATCAACATCTAGGTTATTTAGCGTCTGAATGATAGGAAGGTGATAATGCCAGTGAAATGAGTCCGGGGTCCAACACCGAAAGTTACCCAGCATTTGCTCATATTAGGTTGAGGGAAAACCCCGGAAAAAACCTCAACCAGATAACTTGCCCCGACCGGGATTCGAACCCGGGCCACCTGGTTTCGCGGCCAGACACGCTGACCGTTACTCCACAGGTGTGGACTTGTTAGATGTATGCAGTGATAAACAAGTAGTTTTACTCTGCAGCCACAAATACTTTTTAACATAAAAATTGCTTGATACTTACCTGTACGATATATTCTAATGCAATATTGCAGTCCCTTCAACTTGTTACAAATATTACAGGTTCAGGATGCAATACTGGGGAAAACAAATAGTTCATTTCCCTAATATATCCTGGATCTCTCACATGTTATGTTGGTAGTTATTAACAAGTAGTGGGGAAGTGTTAACCTACAACAGTGCATTAGAATAAACAGGTAAGTATCAAACTATTTTTATGTTGAAAGTATTTGTGGCTGCAAACTAAAATCACACGTTTATCACTATACACATCACACAGAAATCAGTTAATCAAAAGAAAACTGCCTCCTTTGGGTAGCTTTTCTGGAAAAATACCATCTTCTGTATATGGTTCTGGATTCCAGCACTGTAGAGTTGGACGGTTTATGTTTATGAATATAAAAGGCGATATATTAGGAACTGCAAGAGATGATCTAATATCAGTACAGATCTCCTTGTAAAAATATAATCTCCATGTACAAAATTTAGGCACCCATACACTATATGGCTTCATATACGCAAATATTTCTCTTGCCCATACCGTTCATTAAAAGATTCTAGGTTCCCATACAATGTATGGTCTCGTATGGCCTCCATGATAGCACTGGAGATATTCATTGTAATATATGTGTTGTAGGATACATGTACTTGAATTTCAGCAAAAAACTAAAAATGATTTTTTTAGATTTGTATTTTGATTTATTTATCTTTAGAATTTTTAAACATCTTATTTTATTATAAAGATATGTCTTGAAGGTGTTCATGGATGTGTATATTGTATTTGAAGATTTAAATTTCAACAAATACGGTAACCGAAATGTTTTACAATTTATTTTATACTAATGCGACTTTCATTGCTTGTGTTTTTCACTCTGTAAAAATTATATAACGTTGAGGAGTTTGTCTTGAAATGGAAGTAAGCAAGTTTAACTTTACTGATATGTTTTCTCATAGTGTCACCAATAACATATCTGAAGTTCATTAATTTTGGTACACGTTTTTAACAAAATTTGACGGGACTTTTGAATCACTCTGTACATAAAAAAATGGAAATTTATTTTATATTTTTATTTTTTATTTAGATCTATATTCAATAACATATGCAGTTTTATTATCCCAAGTGTTTAACAAAGATGGTACCGTGATTTTCATTGGATAAATTGTATTACCCCTCCCCCACTTGGTAGTAGTAAGTTGCAAGAAACCTTGGTAGCAGAAGGATTAATGACATTTCATAATAATGTTCTTATTTACATTTGTTCGAAATCACTTGTCGATCGTATTTCGTAATGATGTTTCTACTTCTATTCACTTAAAATCACTTGTCGATCAAATTCTATAATAACTTCACAATTTACATTGACTCAAAATTAAGTTACGTGTCGATTACATTTCATAATAATGTTTCTAATTAGTAATTGCATTGGTTTTGAAACTACTTATCGATCACATTTCATATAGCGTTCGAACTTATCGATATATATATATATTTTTTTATTTTAGTACGTTATTTTTCGACGCTTTATCAACATCTTAGGCTATTTAGCCTCTGCATGAGATGAAGGTGATAATGCCGGTGAAGTCCAACACCGAAAGTTACCCAGCAGAATCGATAATATTTATTAATCAAATTTCTACTTATATTTAGTTAAAATCAATTGTCTATCAAATTTCATAATAACTTTACCACTTACGTTGATTCAAAATTACTTCTCAATCATATTTCACAACAATGTTCCTAATTACATCGGTTTTAAGACTACTTTGTGCGAGATCGTGCGTACTTGCTTGTTTTCCGCACAGAACCAATACGCAGTAAGTGTGAAATACCACATTTAGTATTCCCAACGTAACACACATAACAATTTCCCTCTTCTTACCGGTTAAGCGCGACATTTATTTTACTGCTTTACTGCTTATTTTTAGAGTTGTTTAACATAGTAATAATTATAAATTGGAAACTTACCACTGCAATTTCACCTAAATTGCAATGTTAATTATTGTTTTTAAATATTTGCAAAAATTAAGTAAAGTCTACTACTCCACGAAACTTATTGCATTCCTGATACAAGTAACATTAAGGAAGCCGTGAAAAAATCAACAAGATTCCAGATGCCGATGTTATTACTGCAATATGTTATATAAATAATATTGTTAAAATATTAAAATGAAAAATAAATCATTACATAACCTTACCGTTTGTTTTAAGTTCGCATTTATAGACTGGGGGAAAAAAAGACACACGTATATCACGGCCTGCTGGAGTATAGTAAATACAGAAAACATTTTATAGCAACAATGTTGAAGAAATATATTTTGGTTTTCCGAAGTTGCCGTCATTAAACAGAAACCAACATGGAGATTTCATTGCAACTAATTAGAAATTCGTCTTTCAGGTATGTAATAAACGATTTTCGCTCAAAATAATGTACGATACACGAGCGGTATGTTTGTTTTCATGTTCTCGGAAATTAAAAAAGCTCAACTACGTTTCGCTTTTTCAAACTTTTCCTCGACCATGAAAACGTAAAAATACCGCTTTTGTAACGTATATTACTATATCGATCACATTTCATAATAACATTCGAATACGTCGATCACATTTCGTAATTATTTGTCTACTTGTATTCCCTTAAAATTACTTGTCGATCAAATTCCATAATAACTTTACTATTTACATTGGTTCAAAATTACTTGTCCATCACATTTCATAATAATGCTACTACTTACATTGAATTCTGTATATTTCAGAGAAGGGGTGGAAATGAAAATTATATACTGTCAGTAATTACATACATTTTGAGCATGTTTTGTATTTGTAAAGTAATTTGAACACAGTACTTTAATATAGTGACTACTAAACTGAGATTCTCGTAATCATTTTATTAATAACAATTTTCCTGAGTATTCAAGTAAAGAATAAATTATTTAAATATAAATGCCCTTATAAGCTCTCTCTCTCTCTTTGAGCATCATAATTATAAGTTTAAAATGAAATTCAAGACTTAAGGTAGTGTTATTTAACCTTTTCGTGTTATATTACTTGTTACGAAATTCACGTAAGGGAAGGTAGTTAAATATAATTTGTTAAAATAATGTACGCAGAATTTGCACTTTAATATCTTGAATTTATCTCAGAATAATTACTCTGAAATTAGAATTCAGATTCAGATACGGTTTCTCACTCCTATAAACTTTAATTCCCGCTTTTAAGTATTGTAATAATTAGAACAAATTAAATTTCTACAAGTCCCTACGATTATGGCCAAAAAAAAATGTATAGTGGCTCTACGATAGGCCTACTACATCCCGCAATCATAATCATACAAAAACATTGATAAAAGTGATCAGACATTGAAAGAAAATAGCTGTATGATCAAATACCTTATTATTATAATAACACTAGACAGCTAGCAGTTCTGCTCGCGAACAGCGCAGATGCTGCTATCTAGGCGTCAGGGTGTGCTGAAACCAGCGAAGCAAGCTGTAATCTACTATAATGTAGATTGTTACTGGGCTAGTAAATACAGTAGTTATATTAATTAGTGCTAAAATGTCAGGGTGTATGTGCTGTTTATAACTACTACAATTACAGCATTACAAATTGCTCCAAATGGTACTTTAGATTTCCGAGGGATCATAAAACGTGAGTCAACAACATTCTTTAGTAGGCCTAATGCCTAATGCCTTCGTCTCTGTGTTGATAGAACAATAAAAATTAGTTTTTTTATTTAGGCCTAATAAATTAATAGAAGTTAAAATGTATTGGAAATTTTAAGGTTTTATCAAATTAAGTTCTATTGCTGTCCACATGCCTTTGCTAATTATTACAAGCATCAAAATATTGCTATCAAATTTATCTTTGCAGCTGTCAGCAATGGATATATAATGCGTTATTGTAAATTCATTCTTAATGTCGGAATAATTGTCTCACTAAAGCAAAGAAAAAATATGTAACAATTAATATTACGAAATGTAATACGAAGTATGCAATATTTCTCATAATATCCAGCTTTAATACAAAATAATAATATTACATTAAATACTATTCTACATTTCTTACGTGTCTTATATATTATTCCACATTATTACCTCACGTTTTAAACAATAGTTCGATTCCCGCTATGTTAATATTTGTATTTTTGGACGTAATTCTACACGTGTGTTCTGAAATTGAGTTTTGTGTTGAGCTACAAAAACATCTCAACACACAAACAAACAAATACAACCACACAGGCGTATACAAACTCAAATGTAACACCTGCAACAACTTCTACATAAGATTGACAGGCAGATCATTTAAACACGTTACAAAGAATACATCACAGCTATAACAAAATTATAAAACACTTCCATATATGCAGAATACATCACAAATGTTAACCACACCCACAGAGACATCAACACAGACATGGAAATCCTACACATCCAATCAAAAAGCCAGAAACTAAACACACTAGAACAATACGAAATATGCAGACACACAAAAACACATCGAAATGAAATTCTCAACACATAACAAAAACACACCCACACATGATGACGCAGAATATCTGCATGGAAATATCATATGTACTTCGGTACATTAAAATAATATATATGATATGCGTAAATCATTTCGTGATTTAAGACGGCGCTTATTCCGTCGGATCCCGGCCAACTAGTCACTCATAACGAGTGCACCTCAGCACATGTGTGGACTTCAGTCCTACGTTCATAGACATCTATGACGTAGTGCAGAGGGCGGCCACAAGAGGGAACCCAAGAGTTGGAACTTAAACTGAGACGATTCTATCCAACACCGAGATGGGTATCCGGTGTGGCTTAGTGGATAAAGCATCAGCACGTAGAGCTGAAAACCCGGGTTCAAGTCCAGGTGCCGGAGAGAATTTTTCTCCGTTCCATTACTCTTTCATCGTAAAACAAAAGGCGCCAAGACCAGTAACAGCCAGTTCTGATGATGGCCAATAGCAGGCCGAAACATGTTATCAAGGTAATATAAAATTTAACACGAGAAAGACACATAATACGTTTTCCGAAGTGATATAGTGTTAAAAGTTGTGTAATCAATATATAAA
This sequence comes from Periplaneta americana, assembly GCF_040183065.1. Classification (NCBI taxonomy): domain Eukaryota; kingdom Metazoa; phylum Arthropoda; class Insecta; order Blattodea; family Blattidae; genus Periplaneta; species Periplaneta americana. The sequence goes on from NC_091133.1 coordinate 90,963,276, forward strand.
ATAATAATAAATTGTAAAAGGAAGAAATCACACAAGAGGCAAAATGATCCTAACAGCAATATTGTAGAACAATATTGCAAAATTTACACCTTGTTTTGAGGTAGCCTATTTACGCACACTTAAAACACAGACAGAAAAATTAAGAAAATTTCGAATAGCACGTGGAGTAAAAGGGGAATAATTAAATATAAAGTCAGTACAATCACGCCACTATAATTTTGCAAGCCGGCGATTGTACTTACACAGAATTACGCATTTGTAAATAGGACTTCGGATGTCTGTATTGCATAGAATGGAAACTCAATACTGATGAATTTTTAGTTGGTTATTTTACGACGCTTTATCAACTGCTATGGTTATCTATCGTCTGAGTGAGATGAAGCTGATAATTCCGGCGAAATGAGTCCAGGGTCCAGCGCCGGAAGTTACACAGCATTTGCTATTAGTGGGTTGAGGAAAAACCCCGGTAAAACATCAACCAGTTAACTTGTTCGAACTAGGATTTGAATTCGAACCCGCTCGTTTCTCGGTCCGGCATGCCAACCGTTACTCACGGCGATGACGAGATGACGTTGTAGCGTATATATTTTGTACATTTAATTTAATGGCTAAAACAGTACACTAAAAATAACACTGATATTTATTTATTTATTTATTTATTTATTTATTTATTTATTTATTTATTTATTTATTTATTTATTTATTTATTTATTTATTTCATTAATCTTTGTTCACGTCATGGCGGATTAGATGTGTTCCAGTTCTTAATCTGCAATCACTCTCTATAAAAATATTACAAAAACTAATACATATAATATTAATAATAGAAAAAACTAATAATAAGTATAGCTCTTGTATTTACAACTCTTACTTTAACTTTTTCTTTTCTATACTCAATCTCTTAAAAATTATTCTGTTAACTTCATTGACTACTCTTCATAGAACACTGACATGCATATGGATTGTATTAGAGTAAACAAGTTGACTCTTTAAAATAAAAGTAAATAAAACTTGAGATACTAAGACGTTGACGACCTATGATTGTATTAAATAATTAATGTTAATGAATATGTCCAACATGCTGGTGTTGGCTCTGTGTTTGAAATGGTTTCAAACATTATTTTTTAACTTTAATAGCAGTGATGCAGAAATAAAATTTAAATGGAAATAAATTTACAATATTTTTATATCACATTACATTGTACGACTCCGATATCAATCAATATTAATGTTAACGTATGAAATATCAACAGATAAATTTACTTCGATATAAATACTCAGTACAATGTGTAAAATGTCACTCGTAGGCGTTGAGTGATCGCTTTTGACACTGACCGTGATATATGAATATTGGTGTGCCCTTTACAGCTATGACATTACGATTATATGAAAGTTATTAGCCAGCATATCACGTCTGATTTATTGGCACCAAATTCAGTAAAACATTTAATTGATGACTGTTACCTACATCTTTTTTTTTCTGTATAGGCCTAGTAAAATATTCAGTTCTATAAATATTATAGTTTCATGAAATTCAAACCTACACAATGGAACTACAATGCAATCAATATTCTCGATAACATAGATAAGAATACGTGTTCAAGAAAAAGTGAAGGGTTTAACATTATAAATATTTCATTTTTATAAGTTTTCTATCTGTGACACACGGCAAACATGACGTCACGTTAATATTTTCCATGAACAGCTAACCATATCTCCGTGCGTCTTGGGCCAGAATTTAGTCCCTTGTAATCAGAAGAAAGCGCAAGACATCACTAGACGTTTGATGATGGTGTAAAGTTCCCGCCGAAAATAGTTACTAGATGAAATATCATAATAGTTTCATAATTTATCACAGTGAAGTTACAAGTGGCGAAGCTCTTAAGAGACTTTTGAGGCTTATCCTACCCAAAAATTTGAGTTTATTTATTTATTTATTTATTTATTTATGTCTATAACAGGGCAAAGCTCCAATTACAATAGACAGTACAAATATTTGCTTAGAACATAAAATTCTATTGTATAGTCCCGTCGCTCTTATTTCCGGCAGCCAATCATGTTGCAGGTTGGCTACATTTAAAAGTGTGCGTCTTCTCATTTGCTACTGATGACGTTAAGCACTTCCTAAGGCTAGATAAATACTAAATATAATCGCCCGCCATTTTGGCCCTTTCGTTGGCGTTCGCAGAAAGCACACGAGGACGTTATTTGCCCGCTCAATTATTTGCTCAAATACAGTGCGTTTGATTTATTATCATAGGAGCTACGACATGATAATGCTTATAAAAGTATTAACGGTGCGGCAAATAGATTCCTCGTCTGGTAGTTCGGCAACGAAAGAACAAAAATGGCGAACGATACTATGTACAGTACGATTATTTAGTCCTGATAGTCGCCGGCACTCTGCGCCTGGGTCAGGCGAGTCCATTAAGTTACGCCAAGGGATGTTCAGGTTAGCCTGTTGCCTGCAGTCAGAGCGATCGGTTGTCACGCATGCGGTATAGCGTTGTGTTTCCACTAAAGTTGCATTCCTTTACCGACCGCTCGCCCTTGTCTCTACTCTGAACTCTCCGCACTACTCCTATTACTTCTTCTCTTTCGCGTCGAAGAGCTGTCAGTATTAAATAATCGGTCTGTACCTAGACTTTATAGAGCCTTCACTTCGTAAGGTGTAAACGAAGAGGAGAAGTCACGCCGGAAATAACAGCGACACAAATAGGCTATAGTATAAAAATTTTAAATTTTAATTTGGAAACAACAAAGACTTTTATTTTTATTTTTTTTTTCTGAATTATGTTCAATCTCTTAATACTCTGGTATCAGAATCTTAAATTTTAATTCAGAAAAAAACAGATAAGTTCGTGAATCATGTAACATTTTTATGTCAATTTCATGTCTTTCTTTAATCATAATGGAACTGTTCATAAACACGAGCTTTGCTCTTTCGGGGTACTTCTATGTAGTGTTTTTATGCATGATGTTACTATTAAATAAATAAATAGATACATAAACGAATGAAACATGAAAAAATAAAAAGAAGCTTTTAATAAGCATTTAAATAGTAGATAAATATTATTAAGCATTAAAGGAAATAGAAAATAGAGTATGTAAATAAATAAAAACAATTAATATAACGAATCAATAAACACGTTTTCCTATGAAACGAATAACGTAATAAGACTATAGGAAGCAAAGAAGAGTCTATCGTCGTTGTTCTTGCAATAACTCCTATGTGCAAAATATAAAATTTTTCAGTAGGAATGAAAAACGGATTTATTCATCCTATGGCAGCCATGCATAGGAGACAGTGAATTCTTACATTTTCGAAACAAATAAATATAATTGCATATAGGAGATTTTATTATTTGCCGTGTCACTATTTAAGTTATTTAATAGAGCAAAATTCAGGAAACTGAATTGGGAAAGTAAATACGGTATCACCATAGATGGACTAAGAATGACCCACCTCCGGTTCGCAGACGATATAATACTGATAGCGAAATCAGCAGCAGATCTAAAACAGATGCTTGAAGAATTGGACAGGATCAGCAAAGAGGCAGGCTTATCCATGAACCCAGAAAAGACGAAACTAATGACTAACGCGTCTGAAGACCGGGTCCACTTAAATGGCCAGCCACTAGAATATGTGGAAGATTATACCTACCTGGGCCAGAACCTGTCCTTCTCCAGCAATTCAGAGAAAGAAATAAAGAGACGAATCAGCATGACATAGAAGAAGTTCTGGCCTCTAAAGTTCATACTAACAGACAAATTCCAGAAGCTAAGCTTAAAGGTTGAGACCCTGGAAAAATGTGTATTACCTGTCCTACTGTATGGATGCCAAACCTGGTCCCTAACATCAAAACAGAGGCGTATGCTTCAAACCTGCCAACGCAGTATGGAAAGAAAAATCCTGCAACTTTCTCTGAGGAACAAAGTAAGGAACGAGGAGCTACGCAACCGACCGGCATGAAAGACGTCCTAAACATCGCCGAAAGGCTGAAGTGGAAATGGGGAGGGCACGTGGTAAGGATGGACAACAGACGATGGACGCACAGACTGACATTGTGGGATCCCAGGATCGGCAGAAGAAGAGTGGGACGCCAGACAACTAGATGGGCCGATTTCTTCAAGAAGAAGGCAGGAGTACATTGGACGAGCAGTAAAAGAGACAGACAGCTTTGGAGAAATCTAGAAGCCACCGTCCTCAGTGTGTAGTGTGGTGCGAATCTTACAATGCATAGCCTATAGTGTTTGTGTACATAGAACACTCCTTAGGATCGGTACACCTAACAAGTGAAGTCTACTGAGCCAAGCCCTGTCAATCAGGAGGCCCCTGCGCTTACGGGATCTGGCAGGCTAAATTTATTTATTTATTTATTTATTTATTTATGTATTATTTATTTATATACTTTGTGAATGTAATAGTGTATCTCATATGTGGCACATAATATTAATAGAGCAAAAATCTGAAAATGGATAAATATGTCACATAGGAGTTATTGCAGTAACAACAACGATATGTTTATAATATGTATCTAGCCTATACGTAAATAAATATTATTACAGTTTTGTCTTCTGAAATGGTTGTAATCTGTAAGAACAAGAGCATCAAGTCAATTATACACAACGCTCTAGCTAATACTCTCTTCCTTGTTATTTTTCTGTAAAGTTAAGTTCGTTCGTCACTTAAGACGCTCTTTAAGAAGGTTCTCAAGTTAATGAGGCACGACAGTTCATTAATCCAACACGATGTTAGAAGAACGGAGCACCAGATATGCAGCGTAGATACTGACTTCGTCTCTACCAACATTTTCAAACTGGATGAACACCTCGCACAACCCGAAACGTTAATTAGAATCATAGACTTTGCGAGCGAAGGCAAGAGATGCGCCGATACTGCTTCCTGGGATAGATGTAATGTCAAGTGAATGAAAATGATGATGTCGGACTATACGTGCCTCGAGAGCCATCCATATTGATGAATGCTTGCAAGGGATTTTGGATGCTGTGTTGGAGGGAGGAGTGAGGGATTTATTCTTCTCCATCTCTCTTTCTCTTTATAGGCTGTCCTGTATCCCTGCTTCCTTAGTCCCCTCCTTCATATTCAATGTGAATGACAGTAAAGGAAGCTCTGCTACTGTGGGATTTTGGGAGGGAAAATCTGCGCTGCTAGAAATACCCATCTCGATTCCATTATGATCGGTAGAAACATTGTCAACATTAACTTAAGGCTTCATATTCACAAACGTGCATTACAGTCACGTACCAGTTAATGTCCCACGTTCGAAACCAACTCCCTGTTTATAAAATCTTCTCTTCTTCTATGCTGGTACTGTGCCAATTTTTTTTTGTTTTGTTTTGAGCTTTTTATGACTTCATTTTCCTTTCCTTCCACTCGGTAATGAGTTTTGGAATAATATTCTGGGGAAATTCTACAGATAGTAACAATATATTTCTATTGCAAAAAAGAGTAATTAGAATAATAGTAGGTACCAAATCTAGGGAATCGTGTAGGCCTATTTTCAAAAAACTACAAACAATGCCTAGGACTTGTCAGTATATCTTTTCATTAATAATCTTCCTCGTATGTAATCGTGAAAACTTTGTAACTAATTCAACAGTTCATATCATAAATACACGTAAATATGACTTTCATACTCCATCGGAAAGTCTATCGTGCTATCAAAAAGGAGTGCGTTATATGGCAGTAAACATTTTTAATAGCCTCCCTATCGACATAAAAAATGAAACTCAAAACATAAAATTATTTAGGGCCAAATTAAAGAAGTACCTAATTTCTCACGCCTTCTATTCTGTAGGTGAATTCATGACATTCAATAACACTTCATGAAATTGATACTAAAACTTTGTGTTATACTAGTAGACTATATTGCAAATCTCGTCTGTATATATTTCATCTAGACTGTGACTATAAATTAAGATTTTATAATAGTATTAAGTTTCTTGACTTGTTCCATATTCTAGCTGTAAATAATGTATGAATACCATGGAATGTTAATAAATACAATACAATACAATCCGTCACTAAATTAACAATTCTCTCAACTGTCATTGTTCATATGTAATAGGTGGTACTTATTAGAAACTATCGAGAACTAAAAATTAGAAATAGTAATTTTCCGAGAGCTATAATGCATTAAATAGTATTGAAGTTTAATGAAATGCACAGATTGTTAATTATTGTACTATAATCATGAATAGTGACATTTTTAGAGTGTAAGAATTCAATGCATGTCAATAGGTCATCATATTCTGTTTTTTATGTGCTCCAGCTTCAACCATTGAAAGCTTTTAAATTCTTTCATAGGTTTTCACCACTTGTTTAGATATTCTGTGCATAATATCGCACACTATTTAATATTAATATTAATTCTAGTTGAAATGCTAAATGCCGAACATTCCAAATTTTTTTTTAAATGCCTGCCGAACAGCATAAAATGATTAAAAAAGAGGACATATCCTCCTTTTGCCGGACGGATGGTAACCTTACTTATATAACAGATTGACCATCGCAATGTTAAAAACGGTAGCATGTGGAAGAGAACAATCACCAGGATCGCCATCGTCGACTGGAAAGAAAAGCTAGATGGAAGTGCAGTTGCTCCATGTAATTCAAATGAGAGTTATGACGTGACTCCTTCTACTGTAGCTAGATGGCAGTGCAGTGAACTTAATAAAAGTTGTTGCCGTCAAAGCCTATAAAGTTGAGCAATCTGTTATAAAGTGATCAGGGTTAGTACCAAGAAAATGAAAAGTTTTAACCCCTGCGGTGGCTTCAGCCTATCATGCAGCCAGTCCGAGGTCGAGTCCCGGTCAAGCCTGGGGTTTTTCATTGAAAAATCCATAGTGACACTCGTGGCGGACAATGTCGTAGTTGGAGTTTTTCTCGGGGTTCTCCAGTTTTTCCATATTAGTCATCAACATAATTCCGTTAACATTTTTCCATTTAGTCATCATTCCATAACATTCACTGAATGCCGGCTGGCGACGTAAGGAGGAGGCTGGCCAGGGACGAGAGGGAATGCCTGATCGAAACCTGGGTTAGCAGCGAATTTTCAGTGTGTAGAGAGCTGGTGTGGGTTTCGGAATGCGCCTAATTTGAGGGTTAGCGCAATTTGTTTCAATGCTGGGTTGTAGTGCTCTCCTCCCGTAAGTCCATTCAATTCCAAATGTAAAGTTACTTAAGTACAAAATACAAATTATGTTCCATAACAAGAGTTGGTGGATGGATAGGATGTTGTACAAAGTGTTGCAAAAATCAGATATCATGGGCTAAACTACATTCGGGCTATTCCATATGAAATCGATCAGTAAAAAACCTTGCATTTTTATACTCTATTTTTTCTCCCCTATTTATACAAGGTGCGGAGGAGAGTGCATTTTCAAAAATATATTATCGAAAGTCAAACGGTTTTCGTATTATTGAGCGACAAATTTAGCGTAATTTATAAAAACAAGCCTCTTTCAGATCTCAGAATTCTGGAACCATTTACTGCAGAACACTGAACGAGAGCTCATTTTGAAGCTGACATTTGTTGGGTTATGTTAAGAAGTAATCCTTATTTTTATTGTATACAGAGAGACAGATAATCTGATTTTACTTACTTTTAGGCTTTTTGCCAATTTGTAAAAATGTAAAAAAAATATTGAGAAAAAAACTTCCATTATTAAGAGGGATTCGGCATTGTTTGGTTAGTGGTACGGCAATAAGTTTCGAGAGTATTAAATAGATTATTTTCACACGCCTAGACTTGAACGGCGCAGTACCGCACGCACTGGCCGAGAGCTGAAGATAAGAGAGAGTTGGGCGTCATTTTACTCCTGTGTTTATGAAAACCTGTGATAAAACTAGCACAGCCATGACTGCTAGACAACACATCACGTGTTTATTTCTCCTCGCCTTGCCTACCTCGGCTAGCTCCCGCCTCACAGTCAGCTGGTTAGTTCACGCGCGTACTATTTAGTTTCTTTATTTGATATTTTCAATACTTTTGTATCAACGTGCCATCAGTAAAAATATGTGTTTATTTGTACTTTCAATGCGGAATCTAACTATATATTTTTAAAATATTTTTTCCTTGGCAAAGGCGTCTTAATGAGGAAAAATCTAAATTTCTCCATTTCCATAAAAAGTAAGAAAATCTGTTTATATGTCAATATAAACTTTAATTTTTCAGCATCAAAATAAACCATGATTTTGCTCATTGGGTGAAAGAGTTTCGGAGATACAGCAGTTTAAATTTGAAAATGTATGAAAATACAATAAATTTAAATATTTTTAATTTAAATACTATGAAGTTCTGATGCCTCAAACTTTGCACAAAGCATTGTATCACAGTTCTCTACATACAAAAAAAGTTTTATTGTATTTAGAAATTGCAAGGTCAATTTTCTCTATATTTCGGTCGATTTGAGATGGAATAGCTCATTCACGTGGTAGCTATTTTCGATATGTTTGCCGTCCTGTTGCACGCAGAGGTTCAGATGGGTGACCCGTCCCAGTCATTCCAAGATGTCAGGGGTTATCGACTGACACGCCTGTATGATTCAGGATTACACATGAGGAAATGGACGATCTTCTGTCCATATACGTGAACCTTTCAGTGACCCTAAAGGTAAAAATACAACATCGTGTGTTCGGGGTTAATCAACAGGCTAATGTCGACCAAATCATCACTGTATTCATATTGCATATATTAAACATCACATGAACATTTCTTTATAATTTATTTAATTAGCAATATGGTATTATGACATAGCCTACAGAAAATTATCTGGAGTTATTTTAAAACAATTCATTTTTAATTTTAACATTCTAAAGAGAAAAGTAGTGATTGAAAAATAATTGTTCAATGGGCATCGCGAATTAAAAAAATATGTAAATTGAAGAGTCAACTGCAAGAATGATGGATGGCATTTGGAATACATTTTGCAGGAGAAGCGATTGAAAGTTTGAAATGCTTAGCGCTCGAAGCTTAACTGTGATTTTCCGACCATTACTGGACAATGACTATCAGTGTCAATGCCATATAACTCTCTATGTACATTCTATATGTCTTAAGCTATGCTTTGACAGTCTTGGTTCATTTTCGACAAGAAAGTGACACCCATCATTCTTGCAGTGGACTCTTCAATTGTATATACCGGTGTGCAATAGTAGGTATCTAAAATTAAAAAAAAAATATATATATAATTATAATGTTCAACGCTTGAAATGATATATATAAAGGGGTGATTTTATACGAATACGAAATACGAAAAGCCTGAAATCCCATAAGAGCAGCGGCCTCATACAGGAGAGTGTAGGGTGAGCTGAAGGCCTACTACACTTGGGGAACCAGTCCAAGAGAGCTTACACTATACACTTACAAACTAAACATATAGACAAATTATACCAACTAAACACGAAAAAACTATACAGACTAAAAACGTAAATTATGCAAACTAAACATCCACAAAAAGATATGCAAGCTAAATATCCACATAAAGCTATGCAAACTAAACACATAAATTATAATCTGAACACACAACTATCCACACTAAACACACAAAACCTTATACAAACTGAACACATATACAGTCTTAACTCACACACAAATAAAACACACAAAAACCTATACAAATTGCACACATAAATTACACAGTCTAAACACACAAACTATCTAAATTAACACACAAAAACCATACAATTGAACACAAAAATTATACTAACTAATTGCATGAACTGGTGAATTTATATATTACACAGAATGAACCGTAAGTGATGTCTTTAATTTCAGGGGTTATTCTTTGAGATATTTCAAACAAAAAAGTTAAATGTAATTTTACTCGTCTTTGCTTCCTTTTCGAAATAGAAGTTGTTTTATAAGGAACATTTCATAGAATCTTTTGGGAAAGCCATTGATTTAATTCCCAATATGCTCAGTCAATTTAAGAGAACAGTGTATTATGATAATAAATGATTGAAAGAGTTTTAGTTTTGTCCTTTAAGTATGCAGAAATTTGATCCGAAAAGAAATCACATTTTAAAATTCTTTTGCAGAACGAAAAGTTACATTTGTTGAGATCAAATTTCTGCACATATAAAGAACAAAAACTAAAATTCTTTCAATAATTTATTATTATAATTCACTGCTCTCTTAAATTGACTGAGCATATTGGGAATTAATTCAGTAGCTTTTTCAAAATACGCTATGAAATGTTCCATACAATTTTTTTTTCGAAAAGAAAGCAAATTAGAGGAAAATTTTATGAAACTTTTTTGTTTGAAATATTTCAAAGAAGAACTCCTTGAAATTAATGAATTACTTAAGGTTACACTATATATATATATATATATATATATATATATATATATATATATATATATATATATATTCAAAGAAGAACTCCTTGAAATTAATGAATTACTTAAGGTTACACTATATATATATATATATATATATATATATATATATATATATATATATATATATTTGATTTATAAGCAGGCCAGCAATGGTCCAGAATAGCAAGAAGCAGGGGAACATGGAGAACAATTGGAAGTCGACTACAAACGAAGACAGTGCCAGCCACAAACAACATCCCAAGTTGACTCAGTGAAAGTGCATTCAATATAATAAAAGTGTTAGTGAAATCAAATTAATCAAAGTGACAGCGAAATCAACTCCAACCAGACAAAGAAACACTACACACAACCTAACGCGGAGTAGCTCACCGCGTTAGTGAAACAGAGCTACCCTCTAGCAGGAGGCCTTTGCCCTTCAAGGGACACATTAGGCTATTATTATTATTATTTGATTTACTATATGATTTATTGGGTTTATTTCGTTCCTTATTTAATAATTTATTTCGTTGTTTCCTTTTTTCCATCTTTCCTTCTTTCCTTGCTTGCTTTGTTTGCTTCCTTGCTTGTTTGTTTGCTTACTGGTTTATTCATTTACTTACTTATTCACTTATTTATGTATTTATTTACTTACTTACTTATTTACTTATTCATTCATTCATTCATTCATTCATTCATTCATTCATTCATTCATTCATTCATTCATTCATTCATTCATTCATTCATTCATTCATTCATTTATCTAGGAAATTTAAAAAACGAAGGAAACCAATACTGGATATAGACAAGCGTAAATCAAACGCTTCATAATGTAAAAATATGCTGAATATAACCAATTGATTTTTAAAATGGGCTGTTCTCTATCAGGATAAATTGTCAAATATGCACAAATATGCTCTAACGAAATACCTTAATTTAATTAGTTTTTAATAAAAACTGTATACTTTAACAACTCATTCACTTTGTATAAAAATATGCTAAAGCATGGAAATCCTAGCCCTAATTATTAACAACATGATAAAGAAACTGAAATGTTGGAAAATGATATAAACGTATGTTGGGAAAGCATGTATTACATTCGTGATAACCATTTTTTTAATCTATTCATTTTCATCTCACACATTCCAAGAAAATATATTATTGTCATTGAGTTACACGTTCATCTGTAAGTAATTTATTTAGTTAAAAATTGCTCCTATATGACAACGAACCTATCCACGTTTTGACGTTTACTTGACGTAAATTCTTTAAGAATTAAAAACTAAATCCCCATTGGGTCATAATTTGTGACTGCAGAAAACTTACAGCACCTCAAGAGGAAAGTATGGACGTTCGTGCTACACACATTGTCCTGAGATTGCCATTATGGCCATTAGACCGAGGTAGTTACTGCCAAGTTGCAGTCAAAGTGACTCTACTTTAAACAATTACTGATCTCCTGCAGAAGCGGCTAATGGACCGGGCGCCACACGAGAGCAAAGAGCACATCTTGTTGTTACGCTGTCTTCTGTTAATTTGTATTCTCTACAGGCAAGCACTGAAAACATCTGGTTTTATATCGATTATATACTTTAAATTGTACCATTTAAAATAAATGTTTTATTTTTTCATTTCATTTAGAATCATGCATACTTCTACTCCGAATTATTTGTTATCGCGCTTTCAATTTCTTACTACTCTTCGAAACCGACATCAAGCACTTCTTTCTATCCCTCATCATAGAACATCTTTATACTCATCTTCCTATACTGTAGAAACACCTCGCCTCTGGAATTCGTTACCTAATGACGTCAGGGACTGCCGGACTTTATCACAATTCAAAATTAAATTGGAAAATTTTGTCTTAGTTAATATTTTTTAGGTATTGCTAGAAGTATTGATTTGTGCTTTTTTTCTTTTCCTTCTTTAATCTAGATTAAAATTGCAAGTTTCTTATTTATGTTAGTTAATTAGTTAGGATACAATTAATTATGATACTTAATCACTCATTTAAAGTCTGTGTGACTTTACTTTGTTTATAGTGTTTCTCTCTCTCTCCCTCTCTCTCTCTCTCTTTCTCTCTCTTTATTTCTTGTGTAGTTTACTTTGTATATAGTGTATTTTTTTCTGTTTATTTCTATTATTGTATTTGTATTCCTGGTGTTGTGGAAGAGAAGGCCTGATGGCCTTAACTACACCAGAACAAATAAATAAATATATACCAAGTAAAAAAAAGTATTTACAATATTTTAAATTAAATTATATATTATTTAACGACTCTCGCAACTGTCTTTACAATCTGATTAAAAATGCACTTACAATAAAAAGTCAATATCTGAAAAATATTCTGGTTGTGGAGGAGAAGAAGTTCTTGTACAGAGAGCAGCGTCCATAGCTGACAATAAAGCGTACGTGGGTGTCATTTTTTTAATTGGGTTGTTTTACGACGCTGTATCAACATCTAGGCTATTTAGCGTCTGAATGATATGAAGGTGATAATGCCGGTGAAATGAGTCCGGGGTCCAGCACCGAAAGTTACCCAGCATTTGCTCGTATTGGGTTGAGAGAAAACCCCGGAAAAAACCTCAACCAGGTAACTTGCCCCGACCGGGATTCGAACCCGGGCCACCTGGTTTCGCAGCCAGACGCGCTGACCGTACTCCACAGGTGTGGACCGGGTGTCATTTCCGGCACGTAGTCGTGAACATTGGTGCGTCATTATTCCGACCACGTGATCAAAAATTTCTGTTTCCTGAGAATGATTAATTTTCGTTCAAAATACTAGCAATAATGAGCTCGACTCTAGAAGGGGTATTCATTTTATTATTATTAGTATTAGCGTTATTGATTTCTTCCTTAAATCCTACGAGAAAATGAAGTACCATACACAGAGTGGTAATTGAAAATGTGTCTGATATTATGAATCATGAAGTGGTATCACAGTCTAGTATATACAGTCACGAAGCTCAATACGTAGCAAATATGCATCCATAGATAGTTTCTGACCACTAGGATCGCTAATATCGCCTCATTATAGACAATGCGAAATAGTACCTGCACAGTCTATTATTCCTAGCACTCTCACAACTCAAGCTTCGTGACTGTATATGCTAGACTGTGGTGGTATCTTACAATAATTTTATTGTACCGGTACTCAAAAAAATCTAATATACAGAATGAATCGTAAGTAATATCATTAATTTCAGGAGGTTATTCTTTGAGATATATAAAAAAAAGTTTCATACAATTTTGCTCGTTTTTGCTTCCTTTTCGAGAGAAAAATCATTTTATATGAAATATTTCATAGCGAGTTTTGGGTAAAACGTGGATTGAATTCCCAATAGCCTATGTTCAGGCAATTTAAGAGAACATTGTATTATGATAATAAATTATTGAAATAATTTTTGTCCTTTAAATTGCAGAAATTTGATTAGAACAAATGTAATTTTTCGCACAGAAAAAGAATTATTTTAAAATGTTACATTTCTTCGAAATAAATTTCTTTACATTTAATGGACAAAACTAAAATTCTTTCGATCATTTATTACCATAACACAATACTCTATTAAATTTACTGACAAGCAAACATTCTGATGGGGACAGATAAAAAAGTTATTTTTTTCCTCTTCTACCAGGCGTTTGGTCTCTGCAGTAAACAATATGACAAATAAGAAACAATCTAAGACCTCACATTAAAAAATATGCTATTCTTACAATACTAACATCAAATCCCTTCTTTCTTACAAAATTTAATTTTAGGATCCATGCTTATTAGACTCCCTTTCTTGGTTTGATGAACACTACTACACTATAATAGGTCAAAATTGCATAACTAAGTTCTTGCCTAACATATTAATTACTGATTAATATTTGTTACTCATAATAAAACTAACACTGTCCATTCTTATTATTACCATTAATTTCTTTAAATACAATACAAAACTTCTAATTACAAAATTTCATTGCATTAATATTATTCTCATTATATCAATGTATTTTAGATTTATATTTTGCTCCCAATAACATAGTTCTAGTTAGAGTTGAACAAAACTAACTGCCGCTCTCGCTCGCTGTGTTCGGTGCAGTTGTCTTTCGAATCTCGTCTCGTACTTCTCGTGCGCTTCGAGTCTTGCTCATCATTCTCGAAATAGCATTTGTTCGGCGTGGAAAGATTTCGTAACTTTGAATAACGTACATCATTGAAATAAATAACATATAAACGTTTGAGACAAAAAGACAAAACAGAACAGTATCTTAGTTATCAAAATATTGTGGTTCTATTATATTATTACCTATGTTTACATAAATAGAAAAAAAAAACAATTGTCAAATAAATTTGCATTTCTAAGAAACATAAAACATAACGTTAAATAAAGTGTTAATGTATTTTTTTTTACTTGAGATAGTACACTTGATCTCAAACACACGAAAAGAAAATTCCTAGCCTTTTAATAAGGGCTTAGTAATTAAATAAAGGTTGGGGAACGGATTATTATACACTGAAAGGTAGAGATGATGTTACAAATAGGCTACTTGATTGTTTATACATATACAACAGTTGCCAAAGTAGATAAAAGTTCAGTCTGGTATAAACAACTGTGGCGAATCAAGGCTGCTTGACATTCGGGACTTCGCGAGTGATCAACTCTCCAAGTCTTGAGACATTCACAAGCAGTCTTTACGTCAACGACGCGACGTATAGAACATTGTCGTGCGGGTTTTCGGCTTTACGGGCGCTGTTAGTCTTGCTTTCTCGATCGTTGTTCAACTCTAGTTCTAGTAAACTACTATTAAATTAATTCTCATTATTTAAGCAACTAGCTGTGTCAACTTAATGATAATTATTTACATATTGCATATAGACTGAACTGAATTACACTACCTCATACATTAAGTTGTTACTTTTTAGTAGAGACTTTATCTCAAATTCAATAAAGTTGTACTAGTCATTAAAATTTAACTAAAGAATATCGCTGTACAATATTTAGTGTATTGTAAATATTCATAATTTAAATACTGTATGTAATGTCACTACTGTATTGATTAAGACGGATTGAGTGGAAGGTAAGGTGTTATGGCCTGAATTGTGCCAGCGAAAATAAGACATTCTATCCTACTCTACTATACCTCTGAGAATATTGCTCGTTTTGCTAATGGAAATCAATGGCGTGTCTCCTATGATGTTGATGAACAAGTATTCATATCTCGGAAGAATGTTTTTAAGACAAACTTATTGTTGTTACAATCAGGGAACCACAAAAATACATATTAAATATAATAGAAACAAAAATACATTAAAAACTATTCAGAGGTCTGCATCGGACGTTTTCGCTCGAGCGCCAAGTAGTTCATAGCATAATCCGATAGGTAGCGCACATGCATGATGGGTAAAATTGTCGCGAGCGATAAATCCTCGAACGGTATAAGCCGAGCGTTAGGATTCGTTCTTGTTACAGTAATGAACTGTGTACTAACATCATAGATGTTTATCATTTCAAAATTTTGCAGTGTTTAACTAACCTCTCCATAGTACAACTACAAAACTTGCTTTAAAATGTAATATAAATGTTGTAGGTAAATGTTTCTTTTCTTTTCTTTTTTTCTTTCTTTTTTTTTCCAAAACAGGACTGATTTTGTTTTTGCCACATCTGATAGATGTTATTGGATGTAAATGTAATTATTATAAACGGAGAACACAATCCCGATAATGCAAGAACCGTATCAAGTTTTCCAGTAATAATAATAATCTCTAGTAATTAGTGTATCAATCTTTGCGTCTGTAACAGTTGTGCAGCGTGATTATTCGTTTTATTTTATTTTCTGTGACGTTATCTCTGTACCAATATTGTTATTAATCTACTGCTATATCAATAATATTTTGTAAAATGTTTTTAAATTGTCGCAGTATATAGAATAATTATTAATTAGCAATAATAACTGTATATCGAAGTTTTTCATACTATTTTATTTATAACTTCATGTTCCTGTTTTGGTACGTTCCAATGACTGTTCCATTAAACGTTTGTCATAAACGCAGAAAATAAAGCCTTATTTTTACCGTGTGGGCAAAATATATGTGTATCTTATCTGTCGCCTTCCATACAAGTAAGATGTCGGTGAGATGTCCTTGTACTGTGCTTCTATTTATTACGAGCGTATCACGATCGATCTTATCTCGCTCGAGGATGCGACATTCGACCGAGTTCAAGCGAGCGATTTAACTCCAATGTAGTACTCTATGTACATCAAAGAAAAATGAACATGTCAAATTGTTAAACAAAACAGAAATATAAATTAAAGAATTTACCCCCTTATGAGCAAACGCTCATGGCCGGAAGTAAAATTAATTTTAGGGTCCATATTGATTAGACTTGTTTCCTTGTTTTGGTGAATACTACCATCACTCAAAACATGAATGCCTTTTTAGCACCCTGTGTAGGCCTATGTACTATAGAACTTTAAATACAGAAACAAAAGGGCGTAAATCGTACATCAGTTCCAGTTTTCGTATCGTACGTGATAGCAGACTAAATATAAATTTCCATATAAATCCTATGTCCAGTCACCATCACTGATAGGCACTTTTTTGTTAACAAAATATCGTGTTGTCTACGCACCGTATTCACCGGTATTAGCCCCGTGTGACTTCCTTTTATTCCATAAATCAAAGCACCTCTGAAAGGTCATTGTTTTGATGACGTGGATGCCATTCAAAGGGCTGTAACGAGAGCAGAGCTGTACAGAATTGTAGACACGGTCATTTCTTCCAGTTGTTTCATGAATGTTGCACGCAGTGTGGAGGTGTAGGAGGAAACCGTCATGAATACAAAATGCTCATGTTATCCTTTATACTCTGTTACTTAACGACGCTGTACCAATTACCAAGTTATTTAGTGTCGATGGATTTGGTGATAGCGAGATGGTAGGCTATATGGCGAGATGAGGCCGGAGATTAGCCATGTGATTTCTGGATATTCGCCTTACATATGAGGAAAACCCAACTAGATATTCAGCCCACGAGGGAAAAGAACCCACACCCGAACGCAGCTTCGGATGAGCAAACAAACGCGCCTACCACCTGAGCTTACTTACTTACTGGCTTTTAAGGAACCCGGAGGTTCATTGCCGCCCTCACATAAGCCCGCCATTGGTCCCTATCCTGAGCAAGATTAATCCAGTCTCTATCATCATATCCCACCTCCCTCAAATCCATTTTAATATTATCTTCCCATCTACGTCTCGGCCTCCCTAAAGGTCTTTTTCCCTCTGGCCTCCCAACTAACACTCTATATGTATTTCTGGATTCGCTCACACGTGCAACATGCCCTGCCCATCTCAAACGTCTGGATTTAATGTTCCTAATTATGTCAGGTGAAGAATACAATGCGTGCAGTTCTGCGTTGTGTAACTTTCTCCATTCTCCTGTAACTTCATCCCTTTTAGCCCCAAATATTTTCCTAAGCACTTTATTCTCAAACACCCTTAACCTAAGTTCCTCTCTCAAAGTGAGAGTCCAAGTTACACAACCATAAAGAACAACCGGTAATATAACTGTTTTATAAATTCTAACTTTCAGATTTTTTGACAGCAGACTGGATGATAAAACTTCTCAACCGAATAATAACAGGCATTTCCCATATTTATTCTGTGTTTAATTTCCTCCCGAGTATCATTTATGTTTGTTACTGTTGCTCCAAGATATTTTAACTTCTCCACCTTTTCTAAAGATAAATTTCCAATTTTTATATATCCATTTCGTACAATATTGTAGTCACGAGACATAATCATATACTTTGTCTTTTCGGGATTTACTTCCAAACCTATCTCTTTACTTGCTTCCAGTAAAATTCCCGTGTTTTCCCTAATCGTTTGTGGATTTTCTCCTAACATATTCACGTCATCCGCATAGACAAGCAGCTGATGTAACCCGTTCAATTCCAAACCCTCTCTGTTATCCTGGACTTTCCTAATGGCATACTCTAGAGCAAAGTTAAAAATAAAAGTGATAGTGCATCTACCACCTGAGCTACACCGGTAAAATATTATAACAATGTGGCAAGTTTAAAAATTACAGATATATGAAGAAATCAGAGTGTGTGAGATACTTCAATGCGTTCTTTCTCAGTTGGAGTGTATGGAGTGATTCTTGTTGCAGAGGGTACGATGGGGCAGATGATTGTTATAATTTTCACATCACATTTATTTTGACGCAGAACTACGTGTCTTTCTCCTTACTAAGTATGGGGGCGGGTAACTTGGGAATTGACCATCATATAAATATGGGAACTTTCTTTGTAATCCTTTTAATCCCTTTCTATCCCTTACATTTCCCTTTTCTTCCTTCTATTCCCCTTGTTCTCCTTTTGTTCCCGTTGTGTTGGAAAGAGTGGCTAAAGAAAGAATAATGCTGAAACTGATCAGAAAGAGAAAAAGGAATTGGTTGGGTCACTGGGTGAGAAGGAATTGCCTACTGAAGGATGCAGTGGAAGTAATGGTGAACGGGAGAAGAGTTCGGGGCAGAAGAAGATATCAGATGATAGACGACATTAAGATATGGGGATCATATGCGGAGACTAAGAGGAAGGCAGAAAATAGGAAATATTGAAGAATGGTGGGTTTGCAGTGAAAGACCTGCCCGTAGGCAGGACACTCATGTATGTATGTATGTATGTATGTATGTATGTATGTATGTATGTATGTATGTATGTATGTATGTATGTATGTAAAAAATGTCAAAATATTATGTCTTATTTAACGACGTTCGCAACTGCAGAGGTTATATCAGCGTCGCCGGATGTGTCGGAATTTTGTCCCGCAGGAGTTCTTTTACATGCCAATAAATCTACTGACATGAGCCTGTCGCATTTAAGCACACTTAAATGCCATCGACCTGGCCCGGGATCGAACCCTCAACCTTGGGCATGTACTCGTATGTATGTATGTATGTATGTATGTATGTATGTATGTATGTATGTATGTATGTATGTATGTATGTATGTATGTATGTATGTATGTATGTATGTATGTATGTATTTATAAATCACTAACGCTACTCGGATCAAGCATTACACTCGTTTGTTTTTTTTAGTTGGTTATTTAACGAAGCTGTATCAAATACGAGGTTATTTTGCGTCGATGAGATTTATTTATTTATTTATTTATTTATTTATTTATTTATTTATTTATTTATTTATTTATTTATTTATTTATTTATTTATTTATTTATTTATTTATTTACTTATTTATTCTGGTGTAGTTAAGGCCATCAGGCCTTCTCTTCCACAAAACCAGGAATACAAATACAATAATAGAAATAAACAGAGAAAAAAATGCACTATATACAAACTAAAGCTACACAAGAAATAGAGAAAAAAAAACACTATAAACAAAGTAAAGCCACACAAAAATATACACAGGTTGCAGTCACACAAACTTTAAAAGAGTGATTAAGTATCATAATTAATTGTATCCCAACTAATTAACTAACATAAACAAGAAACTTGCAAGAGATTAGTGATAGCGAGATTGTATTTGGCGAGATGAGGCCGAAGATTCGCCATAGATTACCTGGCATTCACCTTACGGTTGGGGGAAACCTCGGAGAAAACCCAACCAGGTAATCAGCCCAAGAGGGGATCGAACCCGCGCCCGAGCGCAACTTCAGACCGGCAGGCAAGCGCCTTGACCGACTGAGCCACTCCGGTGGATGTTTATTGTTAATTGGTTGTTGGCGGTGTAAGAACATTCCTATACTATAGTATGGTATTAATTCTGAAGATTATCACAAAGGTGTTAAATTTAGCCCTAGTTTGTCGTCTATAATTGCAAGAACATTAATTAAAAAGATCACTACACATTCACAACTTAAGCTTTTCACTTGTGGCGCTCGTAGAGGCTACAGAATGATTTTATTATTATTATTATTATTATTATTATTATTATTATTATTATTATTATTATTATTATTATTATTATTATTATTATTATTATTATTGGAACGATGGCAGGCTTATGTGAGGGCGGCAATGAACCTCCTTAAAAGCTATAAGTAATTATTATTATTACTATTATTATTATTATTATTATTATTATTATTATTATTATTATTATTATCATTATTATTTAAGTAATGCAGTCTAATTCCAGCGTTTCCGTTAAGGTTGAACACTATAAAATTGTTAATTTGCAATGGCAGTTACATTCAATTAAATTTCATCTAAGAGCTCCATTCGATTCCTAGTTTCCCGGTAACGGTCACTCTCTGCATTGCCAACGAAGGAAATACATCTAAGCAATTACTAATGTTCATCACTTACAGTTGTTTGCAGAGCATGCGGTAGCTATGGTTCACTCTTGATGACATTTCGGTACAGGTGTTTACCAAAGCAGTCATTTCCAACGCTCAACAAGAAAAGTTTTAATTACATTTCTCCTCGAACAGTCGGCAACGCTGAAGATTTCATGTTTCCATGGCTTGTTGATACTGAGAAGCCCAAAACAATTTCTGTTTTTGTAATTTAAGTGAGTGGTTTGATATTTCCATTTCAGGTATTTCTGCAACTGCATCGCAGTTGTAGCAACTCTTGTTGGCTAGTTTATAAACTCGTTTATTTGGCAATGAATTGTTTCGTAATAAAGGCGACAATTTGTGAAATGAAAAGTGACAGATAACTGATTTATGATTTCTTGTTTCAATAATGATGTTTCCTGTGATAAAAATGTTTGGAAATTCTGTAAATGTTCATGACTATTTTTTAACTTTCTGTAAATCTTCTTATCCTGCAGAACGATTTAACAAATTATCTTATTGTTTTACAGTGAAACTCCAGAAATAGACACAGCAATAGTCCTTGTGCGAGACGAGGTACGAACTCTGTCTTTCTACGGAGTACTGCGGACATTGGTAAACATAAGGGCTGTACAATGTTTTTTATGGCGTGCGGACCGAAACATAAATAATTAACGTACATAATTTTAAATAATATATTGTAGTATATATAAAATATATAACAAAACAAATCCGTGATTCAGTATAATATATATGTGATACATCTGAAACATAAAACAAACTTCTAGAGGAAAAACTCTCTAAATATATCTACATACGGGGCTTTCATTTCAAAACTTCCCACTCTAAATAACTAGTTAATTAAATTGAATTCAATTTAAACCAAAAAAACACGTAAATTTAGATATCAGGGGGGAAGTTTTAAACAAGGCTTAATTGCATTTTTCACCTCCCATCCCCAGCCACTCCCACTTTGAAATTTCAAACGGCACCCCTATATTTTTATACTTGAATATGAAAGAGCATTCAATTGTTCATACACCACATTAATTTGTTTCCGCATTTTTTCTTTTCTATCGTCGCCTGGTAACCTGCATTTTTGTTATTTTTTATTAGAGCCGAAGAGAATAAAGCTACAAAAACTTATTGAGCATTTATTTTAATAGTTGTGTTTTCATCCTACAATCAAGTGATAATAACAAAGCTTCTTATAATCACTACAGAATTCCTAGTGATTAGATTAATTTTGTTTTATCCTATGCACTGGTCTGATCGAAATGTCAGATTCTTGAGGGATGGCTCTGATTGATTCACCGTTTTTAAACCGTTCCAATAGTTGTAACTTCTGCTTCAACATAAGTACACATTTTTTGTTCCCTGCCTTGCTGCCAACGTGTACGAGTATCTGCACACTACTGCACTGGTTCAACTGGTTAGCCCTGTGCAGCGCGGGACAGGATTCGTTGCCTTACCTTGTATCGTGAAGTATACGAGAGTGAGCGTCTAGTTGTGGAGTTCCACTGTATATGTTTCTTTTGTATAGATGGTTAATTTCTCTTATTTTAATTTAATTCGTGGATAGTTTTCCAAATTGCAAAAAAATTGTATTATACTTTTACGGTCTTACTAATAAAAACTCTATATACAGACGTTTAACTGTCTTATACTTATACAATGAGTAGCTCGTTTGTAAGTCGTGTGTAAATTCCTTACTAATAATCACTACATACGTCGTGTATAACAGTATAACTGTTACACAGCTACGTCATAGTTTCGTCATTACTTCGTTACGAAAGGTAATAGAATATCTGAGGTTCTCTACTGGATCCGGTAGAGCGCTCTAGTGTGGCGTGTTAAATATCGATAGTACAACTGGCTCTAATCGATTACCACACTACATTTTGGTGAAAGAGTACAAGCTACAGCAATATTATTCTAATAATTCTATGATCTTTGGTTTGTTCTTCTGTGGTTACAAGGTAAACATCATCATAAAATGACAGTCGATACGAACAGCTGTTAAAGGGGCGGCCATTTTTTCCCTATATACAACGCTTAAACAAGGGGTTTCGTGTATATAACTACTGCAAAGCAATTCCCATTGTATAGTTACAGCCTGTTTATACGTCCATAGCTTATTCACGGTTTATTAGTAATGTTTTCTGTCTCAACTCTGCATAAGTCTCGTATAAAAACTATACACGGTTTATTAGTAAGACTGTTAGTCAACGTCTGCATCAACCTGTAAATTCAAATCAACCTTCTCTAACATGAATAATATAAAAAATGTTACAGAAATAAATTTTCAGACAGCCATCTTCTATATGCTTTGATATTAACCACCACTTATAAAAAATCTTGAGTGATCAGCGTGTCCATGATTTCGAATTTAGTTGTTCTTTTGGTATTTTAAATATAGACCCCTAGATTACGTGAAAATATTTGCTAATAAATATATTACAAATTAAAAGTTAATACTAGTAAATATTAAACGTCACAAAAATTATTTTTAACGCTGTGACACCAAATAGAAGCAATCTTTTTTCAGACATATGGGGCCATATTCATAGACATTCTTAGCGCGGGCTTCCGGTAGATGATCAGCGAACTAACGTTTTTCGTATTCATAAACGAGTGTTAGGGATATGATAGGCCTATGATATGAATCCTGTATAAGTAATCAGTCGATAGCCATGGCTAGTTTAGCACGCTCGTAGCGCGGGCTAGCGAAATGTCTATGCATAGCACCCGAGTATTAAATGATTATTTTGCGTCCTATGGTCCCCGTCTGAACAGTCTCAACACTGAAACTTCAATGTTGCCCTTGTAGGAAACTAACTGGGAACCACAGATCTAATGTTAAAGAATATAACATATAACATACAAATCGGCAAATAAAAAATAACGATTAGACCGAGAGTTCTATCTGCAATGGTTAGTGTGAAAGGAAAATAAAATATTAACCTTTAGTACTTTTATCATGTGGAATATGAGTGAGGATTTGAAAAACATCAAAGATTTTATCAACAAAGGTCAGTCATCCGATACTGCAATGAAGTACGTGGAGTACTACAGAAGTTTGACGTGGGCCGTAACAGTTGCATCATGACGTAATGCATTCAGTAAAGGGCACGAATGCATGTGTGATCACAAGAGTTCGGACTTTCAAACCGTAATAGTGAAATGAGACCAGTAGTGTATATATAACGTATAGAATGACAGAGGTGAATGTAGCGCGTATAGTACAAGCAGTGTACGTAAATAAACCAGGATAGAATTACAATTTACAATGATAATGGGTGAAAGAGCTGTATGTTTCACTTCTCTGTCTCGACAAAGGGGTACTGTTATATACGTAGGCTATATTAAATTTTCAGCTGCTTATTTCCAAAACATCGCGTTTGCGAGGGTATACTTACCTTATTACTTACTTACTTACTTACAAATGGCTTTTAAGGAACCCGAAAGTTCATTGCCGCCCTCGCACAAGCCCGCCATCGGTCCCTATCCTGTGCAACATTAATCCAGTCTCTATCATCATATCCCAGCTCCTTCAAATCAATTTTAATATTATCCTCCCATCTACGTCTCGGCCTCCCCAAAGGCTATTTCCCTCCGGTCTCCCAACTAACACTCTATATGCATTTCTGGATTCGCCCATACGTGCTACATGCCCTGCCCATCTCAAATGTCTGGATTTAATGTTCCTAATTATGTCAGATGAAGAATACAATGCGTGCAGTTCTGCTTTGTGTAACTTTCTCCATTCTCCTGTAACTTTATCCCTCTTAGCCCCAAATATTTTCCTAGAACTTTATTCTCAAACACCCTTAACTTCTGTTCCTCTCGCGAAGTGAGAGTCCAAGTTTCACAACCATACAGAACAACCGGTAATATAACTGTTTTTTAAATTCTAACTTTCAGCTTCTTTACAGCAGACTAGATGACAAAAACTTCTCAACCGAATAATAACAGGCATTTCCCATATTTATTCTGTGTTTAATTTCCTCCCGAGTATCATTTATATTTGTTACTGTTGCTCCAAGATACTGTATTTGAATTTTTCCACCTCTTCGAAGGATAAATCTTCAATTTTTATATTTCCATTTCCTACAATATACTGGTCACGAGACATAATCATATACTTTGTCTTTTCGGGATTTACTTCCAAACCTATCGCTTTACCGTGTTTTCCCTAATCGTTTGTGGATTTTCTCCTAACATATTTACGTCATCCGCATAGACAAGAAGCTCATATAACCCGTTCAATTGCAAACCCTCTTTGTTATCCTGAACTTTCCATAATTGCAGTTTGCAAGGGAATAACTTTGAATAAACGTTTCTTCGTTTGAAGGGTGAAATCAACGTTATTATTTAGTGTAGGTATCAAGGTTATTTTGAAGTCAACTTGTTTTTTTTCTTAATGGGAATCCAAACCTTTTGACGTTAATTAATTAATTAATTAATTAATTCATTCATTCATTCATATTGATCTGCCCAAGATGAGATCTTTCACTGCAAACCCAACATTCTGCAGTCTCTCCTATTTTCTGCGTTCCTCTTAGTCTCCGCATATTATAATCCACGTATCTTAATGTCGTCTATTATTTATTTTTTAATCTATTTAACCCTCACGGTACCAAGCTTTTTAGCGCCTTCCTTCTACCAAGCGAGGTAGTTGAAATATCCCAGTAAATTTTTGTATATTTTCAGATGTTTAATCCAATTTTTATTATTACTTTATTATACCAAATTATTTATATACGAGTATCTACGTATCTGTCTGTGTCTATCCGTCTCTCTATCTACCTATCTGTCTGTCTGCTTGTCTATCTGTCCGTCCGGCCGTGTGTCCGTCTGTCCCTCTGTCTGTCTGTCCGTCCATGTATCCGTCTTTTCACCCGTCCATGTGTCCGTCCGTTTGTCTCACTGTCCGTCCGTCCATCTCTCCATCCGTTCGTCCGTCTGTCCGCCCTCTGTCCGTCTGTTTGTCAATCTGTCCATCCATCACTCCGTTCATCTGTCCGTCTATCGGTAAAAACATAAAGCAACTAAAATAAAATTTACGAATAATATAACAAATTTCCGAGAAGAGGCAGAAAACATACCATACCACAACAAACGGGTAATCTGACTGCAATATTACTAACAAAAATAGAGAAGAATAAGTATACAATGCATTGTCGTAATGTGAGAAGCTTATTTAACAAAAACCACAAAGTCAGAAAAAATGTCTCTTGTAGCGCACACTGATTTTATACAATAATATTATTTCCGGAGTAAACAGAATACCCTGCTTGGTATTGCGGGGGTTATTGAGAGATGTGATATTTTGCTTTGTGAAAGGGCGACGCGACGTGCTTAAATTACATAAAAACTATGCTTCTTTTTTCGTATTTGTTCCAACCACTTGATGAGTGGAAAAAGAGGGTTTTCCCAAAACAGGTAGCCTAATGCTTAAGCAAATAGAGACGAATTTTTCTTTCAGTATAAGTGTACATAATTTGTTTAATGTAATACCCTCACAGAGAGTAAGGATATAGAATTTGCGTATACCAAGTGGAAAGTGATGTATGAGAGTCCTTTTAAGAGAAGAATCTTTAGCATAATATGGAAAGAAAAATCCTATACAATTTTGTTTCTTTACGCTTAGATTACCTATAATAAATAATTTATTATTTTACATGCAATTTTTTTATCCCATTATCTTTTGAACACATTTATAAATACACATTTTATAAATGCTTTTACTGAGAGATCTTTGTTCGAACATATATTCGTACAATATTTCCGTCACGTTTACAGTTTGAATATTTTATTATTAAAAATAGTTTAAGTAATAAATAATTAGAAATGCTGTAGGCCACCGATGGGCAAAGAAAGATTCGTAAATCCCTGCTGTAGGAAGTATCACCTTACATGCATTTCCCTCACTGTTTCCAAGAAGGGGTGGAAGTCCTATTGAATTTACTTCGATTTTGAAATTCTTCTACAAATAAGTCCATTTCTCACTAAA
Organism: Periplaneta americana; assembly: GCF_040183065.1. Taxonomy (NCBI): domain Eukaryota; kingdom Metazoa; phylum Arthropoda; class Insecta; order Blattodea; family Blattidae; genus Periplaneta; species Periplaneta americana. Next base: position 90,989,928 of record NC_091133.1, read on the forward strand.
TGAAAAAAAAGACGTAAAATGGCAAAGGAAATTTCTGTTTCTTTCGCCTTAAGAATTTGCTCTGTGACCTTGCCATTGATCACCTTCCACTCTGTATAATACTTATGCTCGTAGATCACTAAAAATTGTCAATGGTTATTTTTTTCCCAGAACCACGATGCTATCCATAACTGTATTAAATGTAGAAAGTTGTGTGGCAATACAGGACAAGCATTTAGACGTAGATTTCTTGGCAGTCCATTTCCAACACGAAAAGTAATATTAAAGCCAGTGGACAAGTTTAATGAAACAGGTTCTGTGATTAACCAGAAAAGAAAACGAAGACATCATATGCTTACAGAAGAAAACAACTAATGAAAAAAGGGTTGCCTTGTAAAGTAGCCCTCTAAAATCTTATTTCTGCACTTGATGTACGTCTTCAAAACGAATATACAACGACGCAGTTGATATCTGCACAAAATTACTGTATCTCTAATGAAATCTCATTCACGACAGCACAACAGAACTGTCCTACTCCGATGAAATCTCACTCATGAATGACTGCAGGCGGGAAGATTGCCGCGCTTTCATGGAGGGGAATGCCAGCGATTGCAAGAGACTTGGGCCGCCGAACGGTAGAGCAATATTTCGAAACTTTTAAATTGTGCGCATATAAATATGTTGCAAGATATAAAATATAAGCTGAGATAATGTGTACAGTATTCTATTAAAATATTAGGTATATATTTTGGTTAATAAATTAATTTAAATAACGTAACAAAATTTCGAGATGATTAGCGAAAGAAGTTATGATTAAATTGAGCTTGTTAACGTAATGAATTACTGTGTATTTTTATTACATTTCACTGTACCATCAATGAACAATTTATAATATTTCTTAACAAATCATAAGATGTAGTCAATCAATCAAACTCCTGTACCTCCTCATGAGGAACATAGGGCATTCACAAAGTGCCTCCATCGGACCCTATTTGTAGCCAACTTCTTCACTTCCCTCCATGTTTTCCCCTCCCTAGCAATTTCCTCCAAAACTGTTCTCTTCCATGTATTTTTTGGCCTTCCTCTTGTTCTACTACCCTGGGGGTTCCAATCCAAAGCCATTCTTTCTACTGCTCCATCATCTTTCCTGATTGTGTGCCCTATCCAATTCCTCTTTCGTCTTTTGATTTCTATTGTTATTTCTTTCTGATTTGTTATCTTCCATAGTTCTGAGTTTGTGATTATATCTGACCATCTTCGTAAACATCTATTAACAAATGTTTGCAGTTTATTTTGTATAATTTTACTTGTTTTCCATGTCTCACAGCCATATAATAAGACTGATTTCACATTACTGTTAAAGATTTTAATTTTTGTAGATCTATATATAATATAAGATTTCCATATTGGGTACAACTGGACAAATGCACTATTTGCCTTTTGTATTCGGTTTTTTTACATCCTCAAAGGCTCCACCATCCTTGTCAATTATACTACCCAAATATAAGATGTAGTAGTATACTATTATTTTGTGAGAATCGAATTATAACGAGATTAAGGAAACTTCCCGCCGCTGAGTTTAAACGTAACAGTGGGCCAGGGTTCAAATCCTGGTTTGGGACAAATTATCTGGTTGAGGTTTTTCCGAAGTTTTCCCTCAACCAATTGAAGCAGAATTGCCGGTTAACTTCCAGCGTTGGCCCTCAGACTCATTTCGCCATCATTAATTCGCATATCATCATCATTATCCATACAATAGCCTGGTTAAGTTCACGGTATTTGTACAAGAGCGCGGCCGTTTGGCTACCCTATCATTCACGAAATAGGAGTGGTAAGCACAATAAACCTCAGGCTGCAGATAATTCTGTCACCCGGTATTATATATCATAGCAAACAGAAAAAAACAACAATTTTAGAAAAATATGACTGTAAGTCTGTTACTTTTAACACGTTTTTTCATTAATATTCCGCAAATATATTTAAGCGAAAATTATAGAGTTATTGGAGTTTTGCTTAAACTTCAGAATTTTAAGTAATAAATGTTATCTCAATGTTTCAGGCACTGAGCAAGGCACCCATGAGAAGAAGCTCCTCACTCAACTGCTCGAGAGGTACAACGTTCTGGAACGGCCTGTAGCCAACGAGTCGGAGCCCCTCGAAGTGAAATTCGGCCTCACGCTTCAACAGATCATAGACGTGGTAAGTTAATTCATTTCGGAGTTGTTCTATGTATTTGTGCCCTATGTTTCAATCACATATTTGTAATATTATTGATTATACTTCAAAGATATTAATTTTGAATTCACGTTATAGATCTAATTGAAGGTAAACGTGTTACTTTATTGAGAACAGACAATGTAACTATTATAATTCAGAATTTGTACTAAGATATAATCTATTCTTATTAGCATTTGGCTCATGATTTTCGACAGAATTATTGCCAACAAATAGTACTATATTTTTATTTTCTAAATATTCAAAATGAGAAAAAATATTCTGAAACGCTTTCTTTTAAATTATAAATATCTTACAATTACTGGTACGATACTTTCGTGCACGAAACGTGACTACTAAGCCTATATTATATCATAATGAACATACATTTTCAAAAATTAAGAGAGGATGCTCCAAATATCCTGAAACCTAAAATGCAGAAAATTTTCTTGTGGTATAGGAAACACCATCTTTCTTATTGTTGTGCATATATTGAGACGATCGTACCAATATTTTATAAATTTTGTAAATGATGTTCAATTTCTAATTTGAAAAATATTATCTTCGTTATTAGATACTAATTCTCCTCCAATGTCAACGAAATTCAAAGGAATTCAAACGTAAATGAGAGCCATGTTCAGTCTAAGTCACTACTGAAACTTAATATCAAGATATGGAGCATAATAATAAGTAATCTATATGGACATTTTATTATTTGTGTTACAGTAAATTTGTGTAGAAGTATAATTGTTTCAGTGTTTTGAAAAAAAGACCAAGTGACTACAGAGTGTGTTTTTTATATTTATTATTATTTGTAAATTATTTCATGTTATAACAGTGCTTCTCTATTATTCCACAGCTGGAATTAAAAATTGCTTTGTGTGTGTTACTTTATATAAAACAAATCAGAGGTCAAATTTCAGATTAAATTAATTTTATACCTGAATTGTCTGAACGAGTATTCGTTTCTGAATGCAACAGGTTTATATTCAAACTAGCAACAAACTTATCAATAACACATTATTTATGTGAACGTTATGAACATTTATTCAAATTTACATTTCCTACTAAAACTGTTACAAATGCGTGACGTGGAAAAATTCAAACAATGTCATCAGTTTTAACAATAATTGTTATCACAAACAGATCGACTAAATATACTTTTATTTCGCGATTTTGTGTTGAAAAGTATAGCCGAGCTTTTTTTCCTATCAGTGGTTCATGTTTAACGGATACATTTCCTAGTCTTCTATTTAAGAGCAACATGCTATCCCATTTTAAGGAAAGAAAGAAAAAACCTCAAAATGAATGGAATACTCAGAAGAAAATGTTCAATAAATTTTTTTTCAAATCTCTCATACTCATTTTGAACGAGATTTAAAATTTGTTAATACAAATAAAAAATAACTTTACCTAATGAAAACATTATTATATTATACATATTAGTATTACTAATGACACATTTTTAATTCGCAATATGATGTAGAGTAATACGATTCTCTTAGGAATAGCTAATAACCATTTCTGTAATTTCGTAGGAAATAGGAACTTTCACATAATCCAAAGTTTAATTTGAATATTAGATTTGAATTTAAATAGAATATTATATCACTTTTATACATATTACAGAAATATATCTGATGTTAATGAAATGAATGCATTATCATTCAAGTTACAGTAATTTTTTATTTCCAGTACTTATTCCATAAAATTGTACCAATAACTTGCACAAAAGCTATCATCACAATTAAATTATGCCTCAACTAGAATTAAATTTTGACAATATTGTATTGAATTCCTATTTAAATATCATCTCATAAGAGTTTTATCTTTCATTAGTAATTGATTCTTTCCCGAGTATATCTACATATAATTTTAAATTATATTGTTTTACCCCAATATGTTTTAAAAATTCAAAACAATAGAATACAAAGTGAATAATGACAACTATAATTTACATTTTATTGGACAATTGTTTTTATGTTCAAGAATATCTTTATTATCCAAGCATTACCAATATTATACAAAAAAATTGCATACATAAAAAAATTATTGATCACATATTCGCAAAGAAGCTTATCAATTTTATTATGTCGATGTGATTTAATAGCCTACTTGATATTATTTATAATTTACTGTATAATTATCATTATTCTTTCTCAATTCCTTGAATGAAAAAATATTTGTCCTCCGTTGTAACTCTATCAGGTTTTGCAGACAGCATTCAACAATTTTCATTAGGAATTGAGTAAGGTGACATGTATGAAATCACTCTCTCAACCCTACATTTGTCTCTTGGTAAGATTGCTGTCATCTTATTTAATTCCATTGTAATTCTTGAACAAAGAATTACAAACGCAACATAACGATGTTACTATTTATTCACTAATGTGTATAACTTTATGATTACATTCCAGAGTTGTGCAGGAAGAACTATGCAAATGTCTGCATTCGGTCCAGCTCAGCATAACTAGTGGGGCAAAGTTCATATAACAGACTCTATGATTTCAAAATTTCATTCTCTGTAACAATAACAAACTTAAAAGAGAATTTGAAGTGAATTTTTAGTAGAAAAGAAGAAAATTCGATATTAAAAATGTCCTCTTTGATCATAATATTTTCTAAAATCTCCATTAGTTTTTCAAGTTTCAAAGAATCATTCTACTATTAACAAACTAAAATAGTCACCGAAAAAAATAAGGTACACTCAACACATTACACTTTAGTTATATATAATAAAAGTAATATAATACAGTTATATGAACACTTTTTAATGATTGAATAAAATTAATAAAATCAGTTAAAAACCATACATGTTTCGGAGGAATGCTCCTCCATCTTCAGTGGTAGTACCACGACTGTAACAGGAAACATAAATTGTGTTACAGTCGTGGTACTACCACTGAAGATGGAGGAGCATTCCTCCGAAACATGTATGGTTTTTAACTGATTTTATTAATTTTATTCAATCATTATAAAGTGTTCATATAACTGTATTATATCTCTTTTATTATCTTACTCATGAACACTGTTGCATCTGACCTAACTTATGTAATTTAATCACATTACACTATGTAGAATAGTTCTGAATAGTTATCAGATTCGTGGATGTATATAGGAAGAGAAAGACACTGAGATGTGAAATTTATAGCAAGAAAAAACATCTTTTAATTGCTAATAATAGTTAAATTTTGAACCTGTAACTAAGCTTTACTATGTAAGTGTTTGCGAGGCATATTACATTATCGATCTTGTTGCTTCTGGTTCGTAATTATTGCACACCGAAACATACAGTATTACACATTAATAATGCGAACTTCTATTCCGCTGAAGGCAAACAGTACAAAATCTACAGCACTTCAAACGAAAAAGAAAGAAAACTCATTCTTTCATGTCATTCGCATTCGTGTGGCGAGAGTCTAACACCTCAGTAGTAACAATTTATTTTAAGTAGTAACAACGTTTCAGAAGCAAGATTGCGGACATTGTTTCTCTTCACAGAATTATAAGTTTGGTACTCTCAACTGATACTACCCATTGGAACAAATCTGTTGAATTAATCTATTTATTCAATCAAAGTTTTCTGCCCAAGGGTAGGTCTTTCACTGCAAACCCAGTCTATGTTTCAATCTTTGTGTCCGCATATGATCTCATATGTTGTCTATAATTGATATTTTCTTCTGCACCGAACTCTTCTCCCGTTCATCATTCCTTCAAGTGCATCCTTCAGTAGGCAGTTCCTTCTAAGCCAGTGATCCAACCAATTTCATTCCTTTTTTGTCTTCCTGATCAGTTTCAGCATAATTCTTTCTTCACCCACTCTTTCCAACACAGCTTCGTTTCTTATTCTGTCTGTCCATTTCACACTTTACATTCTTCTCATCCACATTTCAAATACTTCTAGTCGCTTCTCTTCACGTCGTCGTAATGTCCATGTTTCTGCCACATACAATACCACACACCATACAAAGCACTTCACTAGTCTCTTCCTTAGTTCTTTATCCAGAGGTCCGCAGAAGATGCTCCTTTTTCTATTAAAGGCTTCCTTTGCCATAGTTGTCATCCCTTTGACTTCTTGGCAGCATCTCATGTTACTACTTAGGTATAGTATATCTCAAGTATTTGAAGCTGTCCACTTGTTCTACAGTTTTATTTCGAATTCACAAGTTTACGTTCCTTGCTTTTCTTTCGTTAACCATTGTCTTCGCCCTGTTTGCATCTATCTTCACCCCATATTCCTCACAGCTGTCATTTAGCTCCAGTAGCATAATGCCATAGTATCGTCTCTCTTCTGCTAACAACGCCATATCATCAGTCTATTTTCATAATGTTCTGCCCAAGGGCAGGTCTTTGACTACAAACCCAGCATTCTCCAATATTTCCTCTTTTCTGCCTTTCTCTTTGTCTCCGCATATGATCCACATATCTTAATGTTGTCTATCATCTGATATCTTCTTCTGCTCCGAACTCTTCTTCCGTTCTCCATTCCTTCCAGTGCATCCTTCAGCAGACATTTTCTTCTCATCCAATTACCCAACCAATTCCTTTTCCTCTTCCTGATTAGTTTCAGCATCATTCTTTCTCACCCACTCTTTCAAACACAGTTTCGTTTCTTATTCTGTCTGTCCATTTCACACTTTCCATTCTTCTCATATCCACATTTCAAATGTTTCTAGTCGCTTCTCTTCATTTCGTCGTAATGTCTATGTTTCTGCCCCTTACAATGTCATACTCCACAGAAAGCACTTCACTAGTCTCCTACTTAGTTCTTCTTCCAGAAGTCCGCAGAAGATGCTCCTTTGTCTATTAAACGCTTCCTTTGCCATAGTTATCCTCCCTTTGACTTCCTGGCAGCATCTCATGTTACTACTTAGGTATAGTATATCCCAAGTATTTGAAGCTGTCCACTTGTCCTACCGTCTTATTTCGAATTCACAAGTTTACGTTTCTTGTTTTTCTTTCGATAACCATGGTCTTCGTCCTGTTTGCATTTATCTTCATCCCATATGCTCACAGCTATCATTTAGCTCCAGTAGCATAATGCCATAGTGTCGTCTCTCTTCCGCTAACAACGCCATATCATCAGTCTATATAGATATGCATTTAATTTCGTCTCACTTCGGTGCAATCTAATTAATTTATTTAATGTGAATAATAGAACAATGAGTTTCAATCATTAATATCACTATCTACTAATTCTATACATTTTATGACGAACGCTCTGATGTAAAGTTATCACAAAATGTATTATTTTACTCTATGAATTGATATGTTTTACTGATAATTTAAATAACATGAATTGTGTCAGTGTTATATTAATTTGATATAGGTGCACGAGATTTGACTGTTTCCATTTTTCGTAAAGTATATCGACATCACAACGTTTCAAGGCTGGCTATACTTCCCCCAATTGAACAAAAAGATAAGAAGGGCATCCCACTCGTCGGGACGTTAACATTTCCAGTCATTCACGTAGATTTAGCCATTTGTAATGATCAACTAACAGAATATCATCCTTCTCACTCCTTTGTTTATCTGAAAACGAGGATAGCGATAACTTTTGACGAAGCTTTATGCGCTTTTATACAGTGTGTCCAAAAAGTATGAAATATTACTTATAACTTCTTGAATTTTAATTTATAAAAGAAAAGTGTTATGCAAAAGCTATTGGAGATAAATCATAGAATATGATATCACTGTTTCAAAAAAAATAGTTATTCAGTCATATAGTAAATTTAATTAATTTTTGTAATGAAATTCTATATCAAAATGTAAAAAATTCGACAAATTCTACATTGGGCAGACAGGCAGATCATTCCAAACACGCTACAAAGAACACATTAAAGCAATAACCAGAGGACACAATACATCTACATATGCCGAACACATAACTAGTACTAACCATATATACAATAACATAAATACAGACATGGAAATCCTACACATCCAACCCAAAAACCAAAAACCCAATACACTAGAACAATATGAAATATACAGACACACTAAAACATACCAAAATCAAATTCTCAAGACACAGATCAATTTCAGAACACACTTACTATTTGACTCCACATTACAACACACAAACACACCCTTACAACAGACAGCAATATCAAGATGACGCTATGATCCAGTAGGCTCTGACGATGGTGTATATACCGAAACAGCTGTAAGCCCACGTGCTTAAAAATATAGCACTAGTAAGTTGCCCATTTATCAATCTTCTACTTATTCCGAATATCCATTAAATTTTACGTATGAATGTGAAGAAATTTTACCCATTTACCTGTTTCATGTCTTTTAACTATTTATTAAATGTTTCGTGAACTCCAAACTTGAAGCAAATAAGTATGTAAAATCATGTTGAGTAGGCCATAAAACTAAAAACAAAACACTATGACTAACCAAACTTTACTACAGATGCCCAAAGTGAGAACCATTCACAACCAAACAATGTCCCAGTCTATCACGAAAACAGTTCATTGTCTTTCTCACAGTTATATGACTGATCTGTTCCACCTCATACCTACAATTGACTGTTTTCATGATAGACTGAGACATTGTTTGGCTCTAAATTGTTCTCATTTTGAACAACTGTTGTAAAGTTTTGTTAGTAATAGAGTATTGTTTAGTTTTATGGCTAAACGAACATGATTTTACATGTTTATTTGTCTCAAGTTTGAAGTTCACGAAATAAATTTACTATATAGTTTAAAGACATGAAACGGGTTAATAGGTAAAATTTCTACACTTTCATACGTAAAATTTAATGAAAATTTGGAGTGTATATATATTTTAATATAGGTTTCCAATTAAAAAAAAATTAAGTTTACTATCACACACTATATGTTTGAATAACTAATTTTTCGAACACTGCTATCATATTACATGGTTTATCTTCAATAGTTTTTGTATAAAACTTTTTCTTGTAAAACTGAAGTTTAAGAAGCTATGAATAATATTGTATACTGTGTAACACTGAATACAGTACAGTGGAAAATATCTAAACTAAATCTCTACTGAATTATCTGTAATTAATTTAATTTATTAGTCTGATCCAATATTTTGAATTTGCCTTGCGACACAGAATAGCTCATAATAAAATTAAAATGAACAATTATATAAGCAGGTTTCAAACAAAAGAGATGAAGACATTTAGAGAAAAATACAACCTGGTACAATATAAATTGAGTGTACACCATAAAGAAAATGTTATTATGGTGGTGACGATGGTATCTTTATCTCTCTTCAGCTTATGTTTTTCCTTCCACTTCACAAAGGTTTTCGGAATGGTTCATTTTGAACGATATTCTGTTACGTCATTTCAAATGTTTAAGTAGATCTACAGTATGTTAATGGACCTACTATTTGTTTTAATTTCTTTTATCAGACAAGAAAAGTTAAAATTTATTACTTACCTCCATTAGATTCGAATACAATAAATCTTTACGGACATATGCCAACTGCTGATATATTTATTTCGAAGTTCCGGAAGGTTAATTTAATTTTATTGCAGTAACAGATTATAAAGCTCGAATTGTGTATCCCCTCCCTTTGTCAGTCTATTCCACTATAGGAAATTTTATACATTAATTCTTCAGGCAATAAATTTTGTCCCAACAGTAAGTTAAAAGGGTCTGTATATTTAGACTAAAACTTTATATATTCACAGTTCGTGAAATAAATAATTGATTTAATATTTATAGCATATAAAACTAGAATTCCGTTAACAGGTATTTATACCCTGCAGTGTTTCAATATGTTAAAAAGTTTTTTTCCTCCTTTTGTGATTGTGAAAGACGATTAGTGGAACAATTGATTGCTTTCATTCTCGTACTTCAAGGACATGGACTTATGCTGACCTGAACCGAATGTATTTTAATTTGATGTAATGTGTGAATTGAAGCATTTGTGTAACCAAGCTGATTATTGTGTGTAGTCACTAAGCAGCATGAAGATGCAACACAAGTAAGTGGTGTTAAAAGATAATCCCTTCGTCAGTTGACCTATATGTGTTATTTTTTTCCCCTTCTTCTAGGACGAAAAGAATCAAATTCTGACAACAAACGCTTGGTTGAATTTGGTAAGTCACTCCATAGAACGCAAATGGGCCGGCACTCATCTTCATGCTGGGAATTATGCGCTGGACCAATGAAGACTCGCACTTTTCTTGAAGAAATTTGGTTTTTGAAGACAAAAAGCTTGTACAGTAATGTAGTTTACTGATTTTTAAACCTATGGAAATATATTATGTCGTAGGTAAAAATTACATATTTAGAATCGCTTCTTTCTATGAAAATAAACACACAATTCTCGCAAAAAATAATAACTTACCATACAATTATGTATATCACTGTATATACATTGAAAAAAGAATGTACGTAATATAGTTTTGTCGTAGTTCGTGTCGAAGTTAACATTATCTACCACCCAAATATATGTAACACATTAATAAAATAAATTTCGAGAAAAACTTCATAAAGTAAATTATTAAAGTTAGGAGGAATTTTTAAATAATAAATTTAGTATTCATCGGCAAGATCACTTACACTGATTAAATTCTTATCAAAATGAAACCTGAAATATAATACTAGATTTTTGAACTAAAGTCAGGACAAACTCTGCATCAAACAATATGTTTAAATTTAGAGAAAATAAAATACTTATCCAAAAGATGAGTCTCTTTTAATTACCGTATAAATAAGATATTTATTACTTATTTGAATTGCTGCATATATCAAATACATATTCTGAAAGTAATATGATTACGTCTCTACAATTAAATATATTAATTCAATGAAATGTTACGATACAAATTTTTATTCACCGCTGTTTCAAAATTTCTTTCATCGCACAGTTAAAGACACTATTCTTAATACTACAATTATCTGCCTTCATGAAGAAAATGGAAGGAACTTATAACTTCCTTTTTTTTAACTGAAGGGATAGTTTTCTGCATACATACTCCTCTTAAAATATGTAAAAATGCTACAAAATTTCATTCGTAGTTTTTTTAATTATGCATTTTTTTAATGTGGCATACTTTTCAAAATGCATATCCTCACACGAATTTCAAATATATGATCCACAATTGTGTAGGTATAAAATACTTCCGACATGTTTACAAACGGTTCCTGTGAACCCTGGTTTAATCTCTGGCGTACTCTCCCAAATGTATAACTTGTGTTAGGTAAGCACGTGGTCCAGGTAACACAGGAGATTTCTCCGGGAACGCCGGTTCCCCTGTGACATCCCATCAAATTTCAAACATTTCACCTCATCGCGGGTGTAGCGTAGACCAGCTTCCTATGTCGCACCACAATTGGCTTCAGTATCCGCCATTAGTTATATAGAAGTTTTTGATTAAATCATGAGTCCTCCATGAGAGTGACCACAAGGATTCTGAATACAGAACAGTTATGTTTTTAAGTCGATTAATTAAAAAAAACTACTAAATTTTGGATTTGGGATTCGCTTGATGCCAAAATGTCACATTGAAAAAATTTTCTTGAAAATATAAATGATATTGGAGATATGTAAAGAATCCCTAAGAATTTGTAATATGATGTTTTGTATTTGAAAGACTTGGAATTTTAATTTCACTAATAGTTGGTAGGTAGACTGTGAAAGGGAACCTCTCGCTCCAAATAACTTACTTTTGACGACCCACTGATTAACAGGTATGTTATATTTAGAAGAGAGGAAAGATAGGCATGGTTCATATATTTCTTGTTTCACTCTGTTGATCTCGACCACTTGTGATAAGTTTCTCTCAAAGCGGATAGTTGGATCTAATATCATGGCCTATCCTTAAGGCTGGTCCACAATAAATCGGGAGCGGAAACGACAACGAGAACGAGAACGGAATAATTGTTAGACACATTTATTTTAACATTATTTCCGTTCTCGTTGTCGTTTCCGTTCCCGGTTTATTGTGAGTCAGCCTTTAACCCTGTCGATAGCTATGATGTCCGTGCGCCTTTTGGAATCTGCGGCCGAAATGCAATGAACCTCTTCACGAACCTCCCAACTCTATGATGTCTGTTCCGTAGCAGCTTGCTTTTCTTGCAGAATCCCAATACGTGACCAATAGTTTCTGTCTCGTTGCAGTCAATATGTCTACAACGGGTTGTATTAAATGATCTGCCAGGAACGGATCTTACAGGAATAAGTTTGCAAGAAAGCTTCACCGCTTTGACATATCAGATGCTGAATATATTATATAGCCTATACAAGACAATGCGTACCCCATTTAAAAATTTGTCCTGAGAAAAAAAGGAAAGGAAATATATACGTGTTGAAAACATAATTTTCAAGTTTTTTGTGTCTTTTATATAGACATTGTTTATTTCAATGAGTTACCAAAATATAAGAAAAATGTGACAGTGTACACGAGTGTACACACCGTAGAACTAGCCTGGCTCTTAGGTAGTAGCTGGAATTTTTTAAATTTACTTTTTAATCACTTTGGTAGCTAAATAAATAAATAAATTTAAAACAACAATGGTACACAGACTACTCAACATACCAATGAACCAACAGGATTACAACAAAGAGCTAAACACAAACAAATACATAGCACAAGAAAACGGATACAACCCCAACATAATAGACAACATAATACATAAGATAAAACATAATCATAAAAACATAAGAATACAACACAAACACAAGAACACAAAAAATACATCACACTAACATACGAAAACAAAAACACACACAAAATTGCAACCTCATTCATGAAATTAAATTACAACATCGCATATAGAACAAATAACACTCTACAAAAACATCTCAAAACACAAACAAACAAATACAACCACACAGGCGTATACAAACTCAAATGTAACACCTGCAACAACTTCTACATAGGTCAGACAGGCAGATCATTTCAAACACGTTACAAAGAACACATCACAGCCATAACAAAATCACAAATCACCTCCACATATGCAGAACACATCACAAATGCTAACCACACCCACAGAGACATCAACACAGACATGGAAATACTACACATCCAACCAAAAATCCAGAAACTAAACACACTAGAACAATATGAAATCTACAGACACACGAAAACACATCCCAACGAAATTCTCAACACACAACTCAATTTCAGAACACACACACACTCTTTGACTCTACATTATACCACACGAACACACCCTCACAGGAAACAAAACAAGAGGCGCCAAGACCAACAACGACCAGTTCTGAGGATGACCCCTAAAAAATCGAATCATGTAAACAAGGTACTTTAGAATTTAACATAAGAAAGTCTTATCATACATATTCCGAAGTGATACAGTGTTAAAGGTTGTGTAATCAAGATGTAAAATAAATTTAATTAATCATAATTTATAGATCATAAAGAATAAATTTAGTTGGGAGGCCAGACGGAAAAAGACCTTTGGGGAGGCAGAGACGTTGATGGGCGGTTAAGAAATACCAGGAGAAGTAATATAAACGAAAATTATTCTTGACACGAGGGCGTGTCTGATCTTTGTACATCCCTCGACTACGCCAACGCACCTTCATAGATGGCCGTTGGACACGTCTCATGATAATAATTTGGCAGATCATTAATGCTATTTACAATAATCGTTTGAAGGGTATGTTACTGTTTAGTGATGTACCAAAGTAGCAAATCATTTCGCATGTCTCCCATAGTGCGATGAAATTGTCCTGCATTAATCCAGCAGCTCATCGGACAGTTCCCGCAGTAAACTAATTGCATTCTACACGAACTCCGGATGGACGTGTGCATCCAGATTTCATCTTGTATAACTGCGGTCCTCATTGGTCCTTATGGTGAATGTGACATGACATTTCGATATTGCTGTCCGCTGATTGGCTGCGACAACAACACGAGTGGCTCAGCTGTTTAGTGCATACAGCGCCACAGACTGGAACCACATCAAACAGTAGACTGTCATTCTATTTTCAAAAAATTATAATTGTGGAAACATTATTTTAAATGTTTTAATTTACCAAACGCACTCTTTAAAACAACTGCTTTTAATAAAATCAAATTAAAATAATTATTAGATTTCTTAAATATTTATTTCGTAAACAAATGCATGTAAATATGAATTGTAGCACCTACTTACAATTTCACTAGATTCAAAAACAGACGCCATATCTTTGACAAGCACTGAAATTTCAATAACTATTTAAATGCATCATTATTATAACTGAGAATTTACATTAACCACCGTCAAAAGTGAACTTGAAATGTAAATATATAACCTGATTTTGTATCTGTGAGCAAATAACATAAAGAAAAAATAAGAATAAGAAATTTTGGTTGGTATCTTATTGAAATGTGTATTAATCTAATCTTAAAATTAAAATTTGTATAATATTTTAATGTAGTATCATAGATATGCACATTTTAAAATTAAAATATAAGTCAAGTTTATAAGTATTTGTTGATGACAGTCATGTAGTCTATTAATATTTAGTATTGCTTTACAGTCCCCAAAATTATGAAATTATTCACTCACAACACACACACACATGCACACAGGTACATACTACTACACCGTATCCAATTAATAGAAAAATAATTATATTTTCACATTAAATATTGAACAGAAATATGATAGGCCTACAGGAACACTTCCCAGAAGACATTGTCGAACTTATTGGTACCATTGAAAAGAGCAGCATGAAATGTTTTAAATATTTATTTTTTGTGGAGATATTTTGATTTTTTTTTTACACTTGTAGGGAGTTTGTATTACGTATTGAATTGACTTATTGTCACATAATTAACTGTAATTCATTTTACACTACTCATACAGATAAATGTGCAATATTAATCTAAGATATTAATGCTACATTTATTTCTTTGTCAAATATAATAAATTTATAAAGACAAAGAGGTTAGTTTAAAATTCATTCCTGCTAAATTTATGAATTAGAGAGAAGCATGTAATTTACATTAAAAGCAAATTAAATGTAACACAAGTCAGTTTCTAATTAGGTACAAATTAATTTTTTTTACAAATTTTAAGTATGACACAAATGTACACGCACATTGGAACTATGTAGCTACATAAATTTATATAACGGACATTTCCACATTTTATAAAGAAAAAGTCTTAATTCTTAAATCGTTAGATAAATGTATTATTTTTAATGAATATAAAAAACAGCATTCAGTATTCATTTCGGAGTACATACTCTTTTTTATTCAGTTGATGAAATATGCATATTCGAAAATAATTAGCTGTAGGTTAAATAAAAAGTGCATAAAATTATACTAATTTCATTAAAATATTTTTTTTTGTTTTAATAAATTTCTCTGAGATCAATTAAATCAATTAATTAAATGTCTTGATTTCCAGTATTACAAATTTGACAAGAATAGATAATATATAATATTTGTACTTTAAAAAAGGACCCGGCATTAAATGGTCTGAAGTCTAAGTAAATTATGTTACAATTAAAATGGAACTGAATGATATTTCTATATTCACTAGTACGTTAACACTTGCAAAAAAAATGTATAGGAAGCTTCAAAATGTTTAAAGTGCAAAATGTGTCTCTTTTTAAACAGTCAGAACTCAATGTCATTAAGAAAACTGTATACAATATTATAATCGTAATGTAACTAAATTAGTACGATACGTAACAAAAGATTGTATGTTTAGAGCACATAAATTCTGTGACAAATATAGTAACATTTTTATCAATAATGATTTTTTTCAACATTTGTTAGTCATTTGACGTAGATGCAATAGATATAAACAAGTCTTTGTCTTACACATTATACAACATTACAAAATATCACAGCCAACACAACACAACCACAATTCTCACAACGAACATTAAATCAGCATCCCCTACAGTTATAAATGTTGTTTTCACATGAATTGAAATACATGTACAATTGTTACATTATGCTGTCTATTTTGCATATTTTGTTATTTTAGCATCGAATGAATTACGTGAACTCAAGACTGGAAAGGAACATCAGGTTACAACAATTTAGTTGATGCTCTAAAATCTAAATAATTTACTGGAAAATTTACTTTATTTTGAATATAGTTCTCCGGTAGAAGTGGATAAAATATTTTTAACTTAACCGTAAATTCTGGAAATAAGATCATGCTCAGTTCGACATTAGATTTCATACAATTCAAAACTGAATCACATCATCACAATTTCGTGATTTCAAAATTGAATAAACAGTTATAAGATATGTTTAATATCCTAAATTTTCATTACACAGTGAAAAATTAGACTTTAATCTCATGATTTTCTGGATGGTGGTTGTTACATTAGAGTGCGTGAAGATCAGTAGGCCACAAGAGCGAGAATGACGCGAGCGCATTCTTGTGTTAAAGGATTGTAAATGCCGGGCTGCTGGCTTGCAAGTGGTTTGGGCTCCGAGTCTGTGTGCTGGCCGTTCGTTTGCATGTGTCTCGTCACGTGACTAACAAACGGTTGTTTCCCTTTTTGTTGTGTCTTGCTATAGGACGAGAAGAATCAACTCCTAATAACAAATATTTGGCTTTCGTTGGTAAGTGTTAACAGCTGATTCAATTAACAACACACACGGCAGATATCTTAGTTATTCTCATTTCTATATATACTATTATATATTATTCATTTACGTACGTCTTTGAGTAGAAGTTGTAAAAATATGTATATATTTCATTGTACCTCTTTTTGTAACATCACGTAACTATTTACCCCTTTCAGTATCCCTATGGCAATGCTGTCTCCATGCTCTTAGATTGGGCAGAAATTTCGTCGTTGTGTGTTCATTCAAATTTATTGTGTGTAACCTTTCAAAATATACGTACACGCTTCTCCTCTGGCTACAGATTTGTGTGTTTTACACTATTAAGGGAACAAAGATATTTTGTGTTCAGTAAACCCACACTATACTCTTCTTGCCATATATCTACATGCATACAACTTTGTTCTGAAGAAAGTAGGGACTTATAATATATTTAATTTGAGTATTTTACTAACAAACCGAAAAATGAAATCGTAAATGACTATATCACACACTTTAATTGAGGGGCCCACTGCAAGAGAGGGCTATACCACAAGTGAGAAAAGTAAGACTTTTACGAAAAGAACTGTATCATGGAATTAGTCAGAGTGCTCTAGCATTAGCTGGTGAAATATCACATCTATATAGTTTATGGAAAGGACAACAGTTGGTAGGAACTGCCTAAAATACATGAAATTTAATTCTTCAGAATTTTATGGCATACCTCCCTCTTGCAGTGGATCCCTCAATTTTCATCATCAATAATTTTATTAAATTAAGAAATATAATCCGATCCGCTAGGAACAAAATAAAATTCATGTAAAATGATATATGGATGTATACAATATTATATTATGTAAAGATTATATAACGATGAATGAATATTTATTATAGTGTGTTTCACTAATAGAGAGGGTTGCCTCGCCGATTTTTAAACCAGAGTTAGGTCAGTTTTTTCAGTAGAATGGAAGGACTACCGAAAGTTTCAAATTAAACTTCATACTCCTGGTAGAACCCTTGTGTATGCATCATTTTATTTGATATGAATATGTAATCTGTTACATTAACGAGTGAAAACAAGGTCACCACATAGTCATCCTCAATGCACAGCTATCGAAATTATCGATATTATATTTAAAAATCCTTTAGCCGTTTTTTCTTTGGACTTTTCAATTCGCCTGTTTATTTCTCCTCAAGAATTCTAATCAAAGAATTTTCACTCATTCCAGCTACTTTAATACTTCTTTCATACACTTTATTCACGGATGTCATAGGTTTACTGCACCTTCCATCGTCATATTCTTGCTGAAAATACTTGCAAAGCCGTCATATAAGCTTTTTACTTTCAGAACGAATATGATTTCCACTTCCACTAATTAAATAAGATTCTAGAGGAAGTGTATTCTAGCGGAAGCTTTCCAAATTACTACGCACTGATACTCTCTTTCGCGGGAATGTGTCAGTTCGCAGTTAGAAGCTGAACTGTTCAAACGTTTATCATTATTGAGTTTTCGAGGAAAGTGAAAATTTTGCCGGTTAGTTATTTTCTTGCATATACATTGTTATTCCGCAATGTTAGAAATATTAATGAAATATATTGTTAAAGAGAAGTAATCTTCGTTTAAAGCTATGTATGTTTAATTTATTTCTTTTTTAATGTATGATATGTTTTGAGGTTATGACTTGCAACATCAGTGTGTCACAAATATGAAAAAGATATTAGTGTTATTAGTATTCCATCTTTATATCATGGTCTTCTGTTTCGTTACTATTGTGGCATCTGTAGGAGGAGGGATAACCTCATCTTCCAACAAGCTTAGAAAACAGCAGAATGAAAAGGCAATGCAAGAAGCCATTAAACAGTGATTAATCTGATTTCCTCTAATGAAGATGCTCAATGCTTGTTCTGTGCTTTTCTCAATAGAGACCATTGTGGCTTTGCAACTTTGTTAATCTTGTAACTTGTCTTCTTAATATTATTCCAAATTTGTATCTCCATCATTTTTATGAAGGAAATATGTTAGACTTTTTTAGGAAATTATTTTTTTTTTACATTTTATAACATCTTACGAACTTGTAAGTCCAGTATACCATTCACAGGGACATTCAGCAATAAACAGGACGATACTTTATGTCTAGTATTCAAAACATGTAGGTTCCAAAACGAAAAAAAGAAAATGATATTGCATATTTGTATCTCCATTTTTATGAAGGAAATACGTTAGATTTTTTAGGAAATTATTATTTTAACATTTTATAACATCTTACGAACTTCTAAGCCCAGTGTACCATTCAAGGGGCATTCAACAATAAACAGAACGATCCTTTTCGTTCAGTATTCAGAACATGTAGGTTCCAAAACGAAAAAACAAAATGGTATTCCATATTTATATCTCCATTTGTATGAAGTAAATATGTTAGATTTTTGAAAAATTTGTTTTTTTTTTACATTTTCTAACATCTTACGAACTTCTAGTTCCAGTGTACCATTCAAGGGGCATTCACCAATAAACAGAACGATCCTTTTCAGAACATTCAGAACATGTAGGTTCAAAAACGAAAAAAAAACAAAAACTAATATCTCCATTTGTATGAAGTAAATATGTTAGATTTTGAAAAAATTGTTTTTTTTTTTTTTACATTTTCTAACATCTTACGAACTTCTAGTTCCAGTGTACCATTCAAGGGGCATTCAGCAATAAACAGAACGATCCTTTTCGTTAAGTATTCAGAACATGTAGGTTCAAAAACGAAAAAAAAAACACAAAAACTAAATGGTATTCCATATTTATATCTCCATTTGTATGAAGTAAATATGTTAGATTTTTGAAAAAAAATGTTTTTTTTTTTTTACATTTTCTAACATCTTACGAACTTCTAGTTCCAGTGTATCATTCAAGGGGCATTCAGCAATAAACAGAACGATCCTTTTCGTTCAGTATTCAGAACATGTAGGTTCCAAAACGAAAAAACGGTATTCCATATTTATATCTCCATTTGTATGAAGTAAATATGTTAGATTTTTGAAAAAATTGTTTTTTTTTTTTTTTTACATTTTCTAACATCTTACGAACTTCTAGTTCCAGTGTACCATTCAAGGGGCATTCAGCAATAAACAGAACGATCCTTTTCGTTCAGTATTCAGAACATGTAGGTTCAAAAACGAAAAAAAAAAAAAAAAAAACTAAAACTAAATGGTATTCCATATTTATATCTCCATTTTAAGAAGGAAATATGTTAGACTTTTGAGGAAATTATTTTTTTAACATTTTATAACATCTTACGAACTTGTAGTTCCAGGGTACCATTCAATGGGGGATTCAGAAATAAACAGGACGATCCTTTTCGTTCAATATTCAAAACATGTAGGTTCCAAAACGAAAAAAAAAAAAAAACAAAATGGTATTCCATATTTATATCTCCATTTTAAGAAGGAAATATGTTAGATTTTTGAGGAAATTATTTTTTTTTAACATTTTATAATATCTTACGAACTTCTAGTTCCAGTGTACCATTCACAGGGGGATTCAGCAATAAACAGGACGATCCTTTTCGTTCAATATTCAAAACATATAGGTTCTAAAACGAAAAGAAAAACAAAATGGTATACCATATTTGTAACATTTCCTCTACAATTAAATATAATATTACATTTTTGATTACCATTTCACAAGACCATGATCATAAACTGCAGGATGATTATAACTTTAGCTTTTGTACACAATAGGACCTAAAATATAAATATCAGTAACTTTTTTTCAGTCCTCACTATACCTGCACCGAAGGTAGTAATGTGAGAGTTTTCCAGGAATGTGGTCAAGAATTCTCTAACGCTATTGACGACAGGACGAAATGTGATTCGCACGAATCCACAAACATTAGATTAACTCCAGGCTAATATTGAGCATGAAATATGAATTTCACTTGAGGAATTTAGACGATTGAGTGACAACATATTATACTGTTAGGAGGCGGGAATCGTTTCTATATTTAACGCAACAGATAGCCCCTTCATTATCCCATGCAACAGAAAAATATTGGCGTCTTCCATAACCGGAGAATGTATTTGCTTTTTTAAAACAAAAAAACTATTTCGTTTAGTACAGAAATGAAATATTCTTCTTTCTCATTTAATGCGAATTAATTTCTGTTTCTCTACAACAGAAAATAATTATAACTTTAATGGCAAGGAATAGCAATATTAATTTTTGCATAAGATGAGAATTTTGTATTCTCAATATTGACATCGATTCGTGACGGAAAATATTAAAATATGTCATAAATATGTGAGAAATACAGTACTATATTTTCAATATCCTCTTCAATATTAGTTGTTTTACAATAGAAAATCGTTTTTATTATTATGTCTGACGCATCTGTGAGAGAACACTAATGTGGTTACAATCGCCACAGATTATACGAAACCGCATAGCGGTTCTACTCGCAATTGAATATTATGTACGTTCCATTTCAATATTGAATCATATGTGTTTTAAAACACCATAATTGTAAACTATATCATTGGTTCACGAGAAAAAATAGTTTGCAATAATTTTATATCCAGAATTAAAAATGAATAAATTGAATTCGTCTTTCATATATCACCAAAATAAAATATGAAATATTTTCGCCAATTGTGGAAAATTAAAAAAAAAAAAAATAAACTGTAAGTTATAATAATTATTTAACAATAATATACAACTGATTCTAAGATTTCTATGATACAATGAATTGAATTTTCTGGAACAGTGGTAGGAAAATAATAATAATGAAAATTATTTACTTACCGACAGTAGCTTTAGCTATGAAACCACAAAATGTTTCCGGATCGAAGCCGGGACTAAATGTAAGAGAAGAGCCAGATGCTTCAACTTTAATTGGACCTGTAAGTAAAAGAAAATAAATACAACATTTAAATAGTTTCATAATAAAGCAGAAGCAGTATTAGTTTTCGAAATATGATTTCATAAAACCATTGCCACAAATGATTTGTCACACTGAAGTGAGGTCGTGACTGCGAATTATGTAAAATAACTAAAAAGCAGAGACCCTCTGTACTTAATGGCGGAAGAATGATTCCATTATATGTTATCAGCTCATTATCACGGGAACAGATCGAATAATGGTGGCTTGTAATTTAATTGAGCTTGAAAACTGGGCTGACGTTTTCATTGGTCGTTACAAATTTCCTGCATTTCAGAATCAACATCACTACGATTGCTCAATTGTATTAAAGAACGCTTTGTTCGACTCTTCCAATTCATCGCTTATAAATTGATTTAGATTGCCTTAATTTTATTTAGATAGTTCTCTCAGGTCTGCAAGAAAGATAGCAATCAGTAAGCAGGGAGTTTCTCACCGAAAGGGACCAGAGTTTCATCCCGAGCTAAATCTGATCCTATTTGAGAAGGGTTCAAATGCAAAAGGAACTTCCACATTTATTTATACAAAATGGCAACTACAAAAAGGAATATGCTGTAAAATAAAGAATTTTTATAACGCATAAACTCAGTGACTACAATTTGTAATAGGAAGCAATACAGCGTGGAAGTGAAATAATCCTGCAGATTGAAAAGGACGACAGGGTACACTTAAATGAATAGAAAACCTATATTACGTTTCATTATTAAATTCACAGTTAATTAGGAAATTCAGTTGGAAATTTCAGGCGTCTGGCAACATCGACGCTAATACAGTCCTCTTTCTTCTCGTAATACAGTTGTTAGAGGTCAACTAACTCATATCTGTCTCGTCTGTACGAGAATCTGCCTCGCCGACCACTGCACTTGAGGAATGTGTACAATAGTACTTTCCGGTCTCTAGCGTGAATCACAAATAACTATGGACAGCCAGACTTTATTAACGTGCGTCAGCATAGCTCAATCCTGCGTTTAAGAGAATTAAAAATACGAAACAACTCGGAGATATGTCTTCACTTCCTTTTCGAAGACCGAACTCTGATTCATTACACTAATGATTATTTACTGAAAGAATATATACTGTTATATGTTACAAATCGCCACGGAAAATTTTATTATGCTGGTGACAAAAGTATCTTGAAATTTTCCCTTCAGCTTGTATCTTTTCCTCCACTTTACAAAGGTTTTCGGAATGGTGCCTCTCTCTCCAAAGAAGAGACCAGTAACAGTGATTGCTTTAAATTGTACTTGACTGATAAGAACGGAATGGTTGACTCGTAGATTATTTTTCTCTTCGTTCACTTCAGATGGTTGAGTGGCTGAATTTTCAAATCTGATCGTAAGATCAAATATTTCGGCTGTTTATTTCTATTCATAGCTATGATATCTAACCTACGATAGCTGCTACCATCAGCAATACAATGAACTTCCTCGTGGACTTCTAAATTTGTGGATCGAAGTACAGGTGCGATCATAGAGCGTATGGTGTTGTGATGTTTCATTCTAAGTACTTCCCTTTTGGGAAACTCCCAAGCAAATGTGGTAAATTTTCATACTCACTGCAAGGATATAAGTAGGTGGAGTTTGTAAAGTGTGGGTTTACTTAACATTTACATAGAATGAATGAGTTAGAAAATTTGTACTGCATTAAAAGAACGATCTCATTCAAGTACACAAACTTTATAATTGTGTTTCATCGCGCCTCTGTCAAGTTTTTCATTGCATATAACTGAGGAATCGTGCGTCAAACATAAGTAAGTTTGGGTTATTTGTCTATTTGTCCCCTGAGAGAAATGAGGTAGCTGCCTTCTTGTAACTCTAGCTAGAATTCCATGTTGCTGCCATTCCCGCATGATATCGCATTGCCATGGTATCATTAACACATTCACCGGCTCATCTGTTCATGAGTTATTGTGAACTTAACAGTATAACAACTACAGTATTAATAGAATATCAGCATGGTTTTAGAATATCGCTTTACTTATTTTTAGAATACCCGGTAATTAGTATGTTCTAATGTAATTACGTTACTGCACATAAATGAAAGTAAATTATTATAAATCTACAAAGAAAGCTAGAAACAAAAGTATTTATGGACAACTATGCAAATTCTAAAATATAAATGAAAAGTATGGTGTCATTTAAACCACGTAATTTTTCTTTCAAGAATTGTCAATTATTTTTCATTTAAATAAGTCGCTAAAGTCAATCCAATATTGTTCTGATTGGTATAAAAATTAACAGTATGATTAAATACCTAATTTCTTTCGCAAACCCATTTAATATTCTTTCAACACATACTTCTACAATGAAGATTTTGAAAATATCTGCAGATATGTTAATAACTTGATATGCGTTTAATATTTAAACGATTAATGAACATAAGTTTGACAGCAATATCCAAGTAATACATTATATTTTTAAATATTGTGTCTAAATTTTGTTATACTCTATTAGATGGTGGTAAAATTGAAAACATCAACATCTATTATTGTAATACTAGAACATCTTATAATTTAAACTTGCTGATTAGTGATTACATTAAATTTTAGTTCACTTTTAAACAATATATCATAAATATTCATTTGGATTTGTAACATTGTAAATTACTGGTATATTAAATTAAATAAAAACATTTACACAACACATTAATATGCTTAAAACAATTTCTCACTTTACTGTAAATTTATTTTTATTAATTACTGTTGAAACTATAAAATTTTATTTCTAAACTCCATTATAGTCAAGCATGAAATCAAAATAACTTAAGTATATGCTGTAGAATTCCTAATTGTCCTGTATAGTATTAACACAGACTATTATTCAGATGCATGAAATCTTTGTGATATTTTGTTCACATTAGACGTAATTTCTCGTTATTCTTTATGTTTTGTTTAATCGCAAAACTACGTAATAAATATGAATATGATTGTAAATATTATCTTGAAACTTTATGTCTCAACAAGATGTTATGAAAATAAATATGGAAACTCTGTTAATTACTGAAAAATTAGAAGCTTTGAAATACATTAAAAATTCATAGAAGATATGAGATGTGTTTTTAAAAAGTCAACTTTTTGTTGTATATTATTTTAATATGATTCAAATATAATTTTACTGAATGTTACCTCTCTGTGTGTTTGCACTTATAACGTGCAGATTTAACCAAATACCTAGTTAAACATATTTCCTTTTTATGTTGGATGATCGGTGAATGTGTTGGAATATGTATCCTATACTTGTTTCGTACGGTAACGTGCTTGTATTTTTGGACCCTTTTGAGTCCAACAATGACAATTGCGCAGCTGCCGTGTGTGTGCAATTTTCTAAAACTCACCTTCTAACTCTTTTCAACTTATATAATGAATAAACCCACTAAACAATCAAGGAACCAAAACTACCAATTTATAAATATTTACGATGGAAAGACATAAACATTTATTACAAATATAAATTTTATTTGTACATACAAAAGTACCTTCGAGTATTAAATTTATTTCATATAAATATTTCAAAAGGGCATTTTGTTACTCATGTAAAAGTCATATCAGATATAATTAATTTTATAAAAGTTGTGTAATATATTTTATGTATTAGTACGTTCAGTACGTATATTTTTATATACAATTCTTATCAAAAAAAGCAATAACTTGAACTGTACTTACTCACTTTAGCCAATCTGTAATTGGTTTAACAATTTTCCAAAAATTGAATCGACAACTTTAGGTTAATAAAATTTAAAATTATCTGAAAGTTGGTAGTTGCTGAAACAATAATAATATTAATAAACTTGACTGTAATTTAAAATTTGTGAATAAATAATTGGCAACAATAATAACAAACATATAATGCCCAGACTGAATATAAATGTTTAATAACCACCTTCGAATTCCTGGCATGTTTCCTCTCACCCAGTCTATTTCAAAGTTTCTATCGTAGATTATTGCTTTCTCTTTCAAGCATGACGGGAAACTCTTCTTGTTTCTATGGATACATTATCTCAGTTAGTGTCACGTATAGATGCTTCTTTACTGGAAAAATAAACACTAGAGGTAGATTTGAATGGTCAGTTACAATAAGTGAAAGCTTGTGCAATCTTAATTTGCACTTGACATTAATTTTCATTTTTCATTGTAAGTGAGCTTCTTTTTGACATATTATACCTTGTGCAAATTTAAGAATGAACTTTCAGTTTGTTGAAATTGACTAGAAAATATATTATTTCACTTAAGTTATAAGTTCTTTAATGTAGATTAGATGCTTGAGCCATTACAAATCTTATATTATATAGGTGATGCAGTACTAAGTATTATATATCATTCTTTTAATATTACCTAGAAGTCACTTAAGGACACATGTGTACTCTTGTTTGAAATAGGTACAGATATACTATGACTAATGTTAATGAAAATTTATGAGAATAAGATCTTATTTATTTAAATATTATTCTCATCTTTTGTGTAAATAATGAAGTGTATTAATTTTATTTCGAAAACTTCAAAATTACTAAACAGTATTTTCTGTTTGACTGCAAAATTTATTTTAGGAATAGTATATCTGTATAATTTACTATTCAAGCAGTTATATGAAAATTATGTAATAATACATACAAACAGTATTTCATTTACCAATTTTCTTAAATATTGTGGACTATACATTTGCTACATACAAGAAAAAATTGTACTCAGTAGAAATTCGAGAACAATGAAATTGCATTACTCCCTGATAAAAATAAGTTTCTTTTTTAGTCTAATTTAATAAATTTTGTTTATTTTCTGTAACACTACTGTGCTTAACTTATAGGCATATAAATATATTTGTTTGATAGCATATTATTTTATTAGAGTCTTTATAATTCTAATTATTTTTGTTATTCAAAATCATTAATGAAATGCAGCTATGAAGTTCTGTATATGACAAAATCTATGACTGTGCATATCTGAAAGTATATCATTTATAAATATGTCCACTTACGCTGAAATAGATTAATAATTATTTCTATTATATAACTATACCGTGTGTTTTTCTCAGTATAGGACATAAGGACTTAACATTTTCATATAAAACCTTGAAGAAATAACTTAATAAGTGAGTCATGTTCAGAAAATCGCAGGCGTTGACATTGTGAAACAATAAAATATCAGGCTTTGCCTTAGTAACCATATAATATGATATTCTCTTCTTTTACAAGTTAGCATATGCAACGAGAATACGATTTTCGACATGTCGTTGTATATATGCAACGAGAATACGATTTTTGACATGTCGTTGCATATATGCAACGAGAATACGATTTTCGACTCGTCAAATCCTGCTAACTTCTAAACTCAACTCACTTATTAAATTATTTCTTCACTGTCTTTATACGTAGCTTTCTTATTGCTACGTTAAGACCCCTAACACACTACAGCGAGAAATATGAACTATGTAATATGCATGAAGACAGCTAACAATGCTTATGTCTTGACAATACAACGAGAAATATGATGCTACACAGTGCAGCCATCTCTGTATAGATAATTAAAACTCGAGTTTTATTACGCCATACAGGAGGCAGTTTGATCAAAGACCTTGTATATAAAACACTATACAAGGACTTTGGGTTTGATATGCGCTGATAGGAATAAAGTTACATAAATTTTAACATCTGACTTTCTATTAATTGTTCAATTTCAGTCACGTAATATAAATTTTTTGGGCTACAAATTAGGCTAGTTAACAGTGGGAGCGGGAAATATAGGTGGTGGGGTAGCTATGTTTTAAAAAATTCGCTAGCTGACCAATGTCGGCTATATCTTATTTCTAGCGTTAGGCCCGTTACACATTTCAGCGAGAAATATGTAATATGTTTGTCGAGCTATGGAAAATGTTTTCCTTTAGGATGGAGTAACGCTCGAAATAAGGCATAGCTGACATTGGTTGGTTAGCGATTTTTCGAAAACATAGCTACGTATTTCCCGCTCCCACAGATAACCTAACCTAATTGTAGCCTATAAAATTTATATTACGTGAATGAAATTGACAATCAACAGAAAGTCAGATGTTCAAATTTATGTAACTTTATTTCTATCAACACGTATCAAACCCAAAGACTTTGTATAGTATTATATACAAAGTCTTTGATCAAACTGCCTTCCGTATGACGTAATAAAATTCTTGTTTTAATTATCTATACAGCGATGGCTCCACTGTCTAGCAACATATTTCTCGCTGTAATGTGAAGACATTAGCCTAAACTAGGCCGTATCCACATGTTACATAGTTCATAGTTCTCGCTGTAGTCTGTAACCGGCCTTACTCCGTACTAAAAGAAAGCATTTTCCACAGCTCGACAAACGCATTTCATATTTCTCGCTGTAGTATGTTACGGCTTCAAGTTCTATGGATCATAGCCAAAAAAACATACGGTATATTTACATATAATATGAATCTTTATACATTTACCCACACAAAATATTTCTGAACTTGTATGTAAGCAAAGTTATAATTAATAATACTGAAGTTTAAACTTATCTGAATTAAGTGCAAAGTCATTTTTTAGTCTTATCTCTCTTGAGATTATTTATTTCGTCTTTTGAATCCAGAAGTCATACATTTAGTACACAAGCAAGATTTCATATATATCATTTTATAATTGTACTGAATTTTTAGGATGATATAGGCAGCAGATTGACGAAGTTCCAGAATTTTAACTGACTGCATCGCTTTTTCCTCTTTTGTGCTCTTCTCAGGAGTGGAACGACTACAACCTCAGGTGGAACGAATCTGAGTTCGGTGGAGTCAAGGACCTCAGGATAACTCCAAATAAAATTTGGAGACCAGATATCCTCATGTACAACAGGTAACGTAAATGCAACATAATAGCGGAGATCGTCGTTCATGTGCTGATTGGTGTATGTATGTTTATATGATACGCTGTGCCTCCCTAAACAGATAGCTTGTATTGTGTATTCAGTAAATGGAAAGTGATGTTTTGTCCAAGTGACTATGAATACCTTCAAAATGAAATCCAACACGTCACCATATTTATTTTAAGGCTTATATTCATCCAAAAAGTGAAGTTTTATTGAATAAGAATACTTGTACTTATGAATATTATGTAGAAGATAGCAAAATATCATTTTACTAGATTGTGCAATTTAAATTTAGCAGATTATAAATGTCGGATAAAGAATTTTACTTTAAATTTGAGTCGTTTTTATCAAATAAATGTGTAATAAAATATTTTTTCACGTTATATTCTGATATTATGTTACAAATAATAAAAATGATATTTAGAAGACTAGAGTAACTCGAAATATTTTCTCTATTAGGCCTACAGTCTTTGGTTAACTCAATTGCTACCAAGTTTTCTCACAACTTACTACTTCCAAGGGGGTAATACAATTACCTCCATCGAAATCATATACCGATCTCTGTTAAGCATTTGAAATATAAACAATTTATGTACTATTAACAATAGATTTATGAAAAATGTAAAAATATAAAATAATCATTTTATTTTAAAAAATACAGGATGATTCGAAAGTCCTGTTCCATTTTGTTGAAAACGTATATCCAAATTAACAGACTTTAGATATGTTACTGGTGGAACTATGGGGTAACATCATACAGTAAATTTAAATTTGCCTCCCTTCCATTTCAAGACAAATTCCTCAATGCTATATTATAGTTTTGACGTGGTAAAAAACACAAGCAATGAAAGTTACAATATTTTAAAATAAAGTGGAAAGCATTTCAGTTAATTGTTGAAATACCAATATATACAACCATATACCATATATACAACCATGAGCATCTCAAGAACATTTGTTTATAATGAAATAAAATAAAAAATTGTTTTAAGAATTCTAAAAATAAATGAATAAAAATATGAAACTAATAAATGAAATTTAGTTCTTTGTTACAATTCAAAAATTTGAACAACACCTATAGTATACTACAATGAGCATCTCGGAAAAAGGCTCCACTAATAAAACTTTTTGTAACAAAATCACTTTTCGAGAACGATAGCACACAGAAATAAAATATAAAAAACTGGGAACAAAATGTCATGGTAATATAAATAATAATAATATAAAAATTGTTATAAATAACACAGAAAGTAATTTGGAAGCAGACAAACTCAGAAATGGAGAAAATTAAGCTACAATTTTAATTTTATATCCTGGAATTTTCATGACACTGACTATTAAAGGACGTAACAAGATCACCCAAAATGAATAATGTGAATTACATCTAAAGTAGATTAATTATAATATTCTTAATTCAAATTGTTAGTAGACATATAACGGACAAACACATGGAATTCCAAAAAGAAATAGGGAGAAACATACAAATAATATTGAAAAATCATCAGTGGGGTAATCCTATTACCTCTCCTGGTAGCAGAAGGGTTAAGGTAGTTCGGTAAATATAAATTGAGAAATTATGCCGAAGCGAAAACTGATACAAATAACTTAATTTATACCTATTCAAAAGTGTATAATATGTTCCAATTAAACTGAAAATTTTCTGATAGTAAAAATATAAGAGAGTTAAAAAATATATTACATTTCACAAAATAGTAAGTGATAAGTACAATTCATTAAAATTACAAGTATCATAAAATTTATTTTGCACAATTCCAGTAAGTTAAATTACAAAATTCTTTAGTTAACTCTTTATTTTTATAGATCCGTGTTATGTTCATTTTTAACGTAATATTTTGTTGACGTGTTCCGTCATTTTGAACAGGTATTTGTTTCCTTAGAATCTCATAATATTATCCATAAATTTATTTTCAGAGTGTATCAATTGAACAACGATAAATACATTTTTCTAAATGACTGTCGATGTAAGTACATCGAGCTCAAAACCCCTTTCCTTTTAAAATTATTCGTGACTGAATGTACTAGTAAAATGTTATTAGTCTGATAAATTATATATAAAAGAAAAATGTAACGTTTCTGTAAAATGTAGTTTTATTAGAAACACCACTTCCTTGGAAAATAAAAATTTGTATTTTTATAATTGGAAAAATTGTCACTTGAAATTCTGGAAACGTTACGTTTTTATTATTTTTTCTGTGAACCAAATGTTTGTAAAACAAACGCGAGAAATATGAAAATATACCACTGAAAAAAATAATCTCAAAGATTAGTGGCTATTTTTTCACAATTCTCGCAGACGTTACAATAGAAACATTGGTAACAGAATAATGTAAATGCTAGCATGTTGAAAATATTAATGTTATAAAATTTTAAATGCTTAAGTCGTATATATCTACCTCAGTAAAACTTATTTGTTGCCATCACTATTATTGTTATTATCCTGTAAAATGGTCCAAGCTTCAACTTTATATCTTAAGATCATTTCCAGACTTTACAATCTCCTGCAGAAAGTCAATAAATCCAGATATTTAAAAGACGAGTGTTAAGGAAAATGGCCAGCAACAACGAGCCCAATAGGATGGACGGTATGGTTGTCCTTATATCAACCCAGTAGTTCACTTTACCTTCTCAATAGTACTAAAATATCACTACAATTATTACACTTACCGGATGTTTTAATATATTTTTATTCGTGTTGAGAGTAAGTTTGATTTTCTGTTTTAATCCAGCTTTCTCTCATGAAAGGTCATGTGGAGCAATAAATATTCATGTCGAAGTTAATTAAATTCTCTAGAAAGACTTATTAACTTAATGATTATACCAATTCCGACATATATTTATTTGGAATGCTAAAAAGTTAATGTACTGACCCAGAAACAAAACTTGGGCCACCTGAATTTTCCCACGTTCCAATTATAACATGTTCAGTGCTTACTGAGCATGCGCAGTATGTTATAACTGGAACTTGGAGTGGGGGAATTTAGGTGGCCCACATTTTGTTTCTGGGTCTGTACCATTTTAGTTGTAGCTTTCTGAGCTACGGATTTGTCTGTTGATCGTTAAAAGTTTTATAACTGAATATACTGGGTGAACATTATAGAGCAGAACCGGTTTCACGGCCGGCCGTGCGGCTATGCGCGCGGAGGTGGGGGACTAAAGGCCGCGCGAGGCCGTGAAACCTGTTCTGCTCTATACTGTTCACCCAGTAGTAAAATAGTAATTTAACTAAACATTTAAACTTCTGATATAGAAATTATTTATATGATTTCAGTTTCCAGATCGGTAACACAATGAAGAAAATTAAGTTATTTTACTTTTAAAATGTTGACATAAAAATTTTAATATCACGTAATATTTCTATTTTCAGAATCATTAATTAATAATTTACTATTGTATCATTGTTAAATATTTTAATACAAGCATGTTTATACAAACACATTACATTTGAAATTTGGCAATTATATACTATATACATAAAGGCTTCACGTGACCGACAAATTTGACTTTGAAAATTCGATCTGAACAGTCAAAATTTGTAATAAATCTGTCGCAATGTTTAATAATAGTACATTTGCATGTCTTACAGTCGTTATGATATGTGTGTAATATTTTCGAAAGTGAAACAATTTAAAGCTTTTTATTAAAAATATGAATCAATCCCGTCAGTGTATTTTATATCTCTATATTATTGTACAACATCGTGTCGCTGTAAATATTCTTGCATGCATGTTGGAAGTCGTAAAGATTTCTTTTCAGATTATTTTGTATTGTTTGTCTCATCATCAAAGATATGTAAAAGTTGGTTTCCTCTTCAGATCTCTCTTTTTTCTTCTCTGTGTCGACCAGAGCTGAAGTCCAGTATTTCCGCCTTGCATGAACTGTGAATCTACTCTTATTATTGATATCCGTCGTATTATTATGAAAGTTGGTTGAATCCGTCAAATCAGAACTGCCCGATTGATTCGCCCAACACGAGTTTGGTGGGAAGTACAAACGACAGCTAGCCGTTGTTGTGGGCCACATCACCATTTACGTCTTCCGTCTCAACGAGGAACGAACTAATGCTCCACTCTCTCTTCTAAACAACAATTCGTGACAGGTGTGTGTAGTAATTTATAAACCCCGTGACAGCGCAATTCGTAACCCGATGTATTTCATATCAGAACTTCTTCCAGGTCAGAAAATGTATTTGTTATCAAATTTCATCAAGGTATTAACAAAATGAGTACCATAACATGTTTCTTCTTTATTACCTAATATTTTGCGCTGGAATTGAGGGTGAAATCTACAGTCGGTATAGTAACTAACAATATGTTCGTAAATAATTCTAATAGTGATAAATTTTGTTAAAATTATTCCAAAATTCACTTTTCTCTGTGAAAATGTTACGAGTATAAAAACGATAAAACTTAAAATTAAGAATTTAAAAGGCATGATGAGACCGATAAGCTAATTTAATATTGATAACAATCAAAGTTTTATTTGATATGCCGTCTGTGTTTATCCTTTTAACAAATTTATTGGTTTAACAATATTTTGTTACATATATTTTGAATTTGAACGTTTTCGGCTCTATTGAGCCATCTTCAGAACCATTTATGTCCATATGGTTCTGATGATGGCTCAATAGAGCCGAAAACGTTCAAATTAAAAAAATATGTAACAAAATATTGTTAAACCAATAAATTCGTTAAAAGGATAAGCACAGACGACATATGAAATAAAACTTTGATTGTTATCAATATTCAAATTAAGAGCTACACAAATTTTGAGCATTCGTAAAAATTCCCCTTTAGCCACTAGCTTCATTGCCGTCTCACAATTTCGTTATCAATTTCTGAATGCATAAAGCAAACAATAAATATTTATACTTTCTCTTCAATTGTATAGAGTTTCATATATTTCTACCTGAAGTATAAAAAGAGATTTTAAGATTATGACATTTTATTATAGTCAGAAGACTATTAAATGCCATATAAAAAGAATGTGATATTCGCAAAAATTAATTTTCTTACTTAAAGTTATAATACAAAGAAAATTATTATTTTGATTTCAAAATAACAGAAAAAGAGGTTCGTACTTTGAGATTCGATTACTGAAAATAAAACAGCTACACACCAACATTAAAATAATGCACGTTTAAAATAAACAACTTTGAGAGTGTAGCCAGACGTTCCTCGCTGGGAAGGGGGAGTCCCTGAGAAAATCTGTCGTCAAAAGACATGACTGAATATAATTATTAAAATTATATCACCTGTTAAAATGAAGTATATAAATTATATTACTTTAAAGAATTATATATGTTAATTCAGTATTCTATAAATGCACTAAAAGCTCAAAATATGCCTGTGTTCAAATTAAACAATGTCACAGATTACTAATAATTATATCAAATTTTACAATGGTATTATAAATAATGTTATAAAATGCATCCATAATCTACCTTTATATTATATATGGTTTCCTGGTTTATATCTTTATTATATTTATAAACTTTTTAATAAATACTGGACCTACTTCATGTAGAGTCTTAAATAAAAGATAAGAATAACCATGTTCTTTAAATTTGTTATTGAAATAATCATCTAAATTCCTTTTGTCCTTTTCCTGCTTATATCCTTGATATATAATTGTGTATATAGCATTGTGTAATTGAGAAGGTGAGATTGGTAATGTATTGAAATTTATGTTATCAATGGTAACAAGAGAAGGTGAGGAAGGTATAAACATCGTCTTATATATTTACAACACATAATTAGAATTTTATTTGTTAGAAACATATATTTTTGGTGTCTACTATCAACACAAGAGTTCAGTGATAAAATTGTCAGACATATTTTAAAAAAATTATTATTATCATAATGCATCTTATTTCACTAAATATTTGGTACTTTATTCAGAGCCATAGATTTTGCAGAAGTACTTATCTACATACAAATTATTTGTTGAAATATTCTAAAAAATTTAGTGAATGAACATTTACACTTTTAACACACTACCTCTCACCTCTGAACATAAATTTATCCTGTCTGATTCATAGTTACCGCCTCACTAGTGCTAGTCTCACAATCTATTCCCTTCAATCTTCACAAAACATTTTATATACAGCCTTAAAGACGGAGCATTTAGATATCTAATACTGTAATAAAATATTTCTCTAAAGAACACAATTTAATTTTAAGATATTTCTTACAGCGTCAGTAAAGAAACACATACAGATGTTTTATTCAATATTAAACATATGAGATATATAGGCTTGTTCAAGAGATTGGCATTGGTAAATTAGAAGTGTTGTCGTACATATTTCAAAGTTAACAAAAGACACGATTAAAATTGTCCAACCTTTTTGCCACAAGTGCTGATGAAGGTTTCGACGGGACCTACCACACCAACGTTGTGGTCAGACATAACGGTAGCTGCTTGTACGTTCCACCGGGCATCTTCAAGAGCACATGCAAGATAGACATTACGTGGTTCCCCTTTGATGACCAACATTGTGACATGAAGTTCGGTAGCTGGACCTATGATGGCAACCAGGTAGTACCAACAGAGCAAGCTGTTCACTTGGATGTGTGACGTCGTTGGTGTACCATATAACTACCTTTTTGTTTTCTCTCTCTATCTCTCTCTCCACCCAATATTAAATCGCACTATAGGTTATCTAAATTGCGAAACTGATATAAGCACAACATAGCAACGATCTGTAGGTTTATATCAGCAACTATGTTCGTATTAATTTTTAAATGTTAGACATTTCAATTGGTAGAAATTATGTTGAAATGTTACTAATCCATGAAAATAATTTTTTGACATTCATTACTTCTTCAAACACAAGATATACCTTAGGTAGTTAATTCAAACTTATTTTATAACTATTGTGATATACTCGTATATTTACATGTTACCACATTTCTTAATATACACTATCTCTAGTTTTAAGCAAAATAAACTCTCTCCTTTAATACGCTTACTGATAAATTTTAATTAAAAACTTTTCTCATCTTAAAATTATTTCTTTAATTTTCAACAATTCCGAAAAATAATCATTATAAACATTTTGAAAGAAGGGATTTAGGTTTTCCAGTGTGTGGTGAGCTTTTCGAAGTTACCCTGATGATGAAGGAATCAAATAGGTTCAAAGCTTTATGCATGTTACGCCCCATAAATAATCCGACACCATTCTTCTAAATACAAACACTGTGGAAGTTTAAAATCTCAAAATATTTTCAAACTTTCACACTTGACAGGGATATGATTACCATCCTCACCATTAGCTTCTGGACTTGTAGGTAAAGCTCCAATGAGGGTGATTAACTTCAACTACAAAAAAAATCCTTCTAATGGTTTCCATCGTGGAGAAGGTAAATTAAACTAAGAAATTCATGTCGTAGATTTTTGACTTTGCAAAAATCCTTCTCCTTGAGTCACAAATCTCTAGGGTAAATATATGTTGTATCTAAATTGTAAGTGTTATGAAATAGAGTAAATGAAAATGTAGGAAAAATAGCTGGGAAAGAAGAAATAAGAGTAGGTGGATTTAAGAATCAGGGAAAACAGAACGCAAATAATTAATGGAAGGAATATGTAATACTTAAATAAGAAAAAGGGAAAAGGAAGGGAGACAGTCTAGTTATCAGAGTGAATAGAAGAGGATAGATAGCAATGCATTTAGAACGGAAGGTTAGGAATTAAACGGAAAATACTTAATAAATTAATTTATTAACACAAAACAATGGAAAACAAATAGATAAGACTGAGATAAGATTATAGTGAAGAAAAGGGATAGAGTGTTAATAATAAAAATAATTATATCAATAATCAATGAATAAGGATGGTATGTAGGTAGATTTTAAAGTGATGGTGGATCGAAAAGCAGAAATGTAAAGGTTCAGCATAACTATGAACTGTAAAGTTTGGTTGACAAATAAATATCATATAATCATATGATGTAAGACTTTCCTCTAAATATGTTAAAGTAATTATTCTGCATAAAATTTGGAACAAAGATATGTAGTCTTCATCTTCTAGTGTCAATGAAATACAATAAGTTGGAAAACGTGTAGGTAATTGACAATAATTTTGATGTGCCTTTCAATGCAAAACAGTCAGAGTATAGATTTTTCACATAGAATATCCCATATACATTTCTACCTACTGCTATTCTAACGTCCAGATGATGAATCAATGTAAAAATTATTCTATCCATGAGACATACTCATTGATTTGGTTTATTGGACCTAGGGATAAGTAAAAACTTTAATCCTTGTATCAATGAAAAAACTTAGAGTATTCTTGTGGTGTAATTTACTGCACTTTAAACATAAAATGAACCGAAACTTTTCAAGTTTTTTGTTAGTTCAGCCTTCAAAGAAACAAAATATATATACTAGATTAATTGCTATAATTATCTCGGCACAGAAACAGGACAACGTGGGCTACATTCCTAGAAGCGGAGATCAAAATTTGTAGTCTAATTCATTTAGCTACATGTACCTGATAATCGAACTAGTTATCGGTATGAGATTCGTAGAACTCAGAGTTAATTCCTTTACCCACACATTCAAAGTATTTTAAAATACTTCTCAATTATGGTAAGATAATTAGTATACTTTGGTTTCGAATATAAACTTAATAAGATGATGAAATCCATCTCGATTATGCATAAAAATATCTGGAAAGTTTATCTTAGCTTGTTATCTTAAGTTTTAAACGAGTTGTCTTAAATCGATATGGAATATATTTCTGTTAGATAAGATTCCATTTGCATTCAGACAGCCTTGTAAGCGCCTAATCATTTTTTGATTCCATTCGAGAATTATTTCGGTTGCTGACTGAATATTTCGCAACTTCTCCGCTTCTCATTTATTGATATCTGGTCCATGTTTCGCAAATCTTATAAAGAAAAGTATTAGCAGCAAGATGAAAGCTGTGCATTCCAAGTAATATGTGCTATACGTCACTCGCAATTTTCATATGTTTTTCATCGTACAATAAGGTAATTTATATCGTCAGCTTTTTATTATCATTGTTGCCGATCGCTGCATGATCGTTTAGGATAGTTTCACATAAGAAATACCGCAGGATAGCAATCTTCCAATCTTTATAAATATATTACTGCTACATTCACTAGTTCTAACTGTATTTTAACTGTAAAACCTGTCGAGAATGCAATTTCGTAAGAATTGTTCCATACCTATCTTCTGAATTTATTTATCTAGTAGATAGAAATAATATATATATATATATGTATACAATAAGACAATTTTAACCGGATAATACTCACCCAATCGTAATGAGAAGAAACAGATTTCATTTTATCACATCTTAAACTAAAATTTGTAATTACACGTACACAATGTACTAAACATTTAAATTCCTAAATTAGATTTATATTCAGATAATGCACAGGATGTTAGATCGTAAACAGTAATGAGTGTAAAACTAGAGTCTCAAAACATGTAGTATGAAAATAAATACCATCTGCATAAAAGTTGAATGAGAAATGACCCGGAAATATGGATTTATACCGACTATTATAACTGTTTCCAAACAGGCTTTTCAATATTGCACTGCCCGTCAGTACAGAACAAGCATTTTTAATTCATTCTGTAACGGTTTGAAAAGCTCAAGAGAGGTAGTATTTGACAATGTCCATTAACCAGCAACGTAGGGATTAAGTGGAACTCAATTACATTACGTTTTCAGAAATAAATAAAGAAAGAAAGAACACAAATTATCATTCGTTTGAAATGTTTTACGAACGTAAATTGAAGCACTATTGACTGCAGAGTATCGAGGTTTAGAAACAAACACATTTCGAATCATGATCAAAACGCTGGCCCTGGTGTATGAAAAACTTATACACCAAACTTCAAAATTAATCTCAAGAAGAATGAATTGTCATAATGTATGATCTTATTTTACCCTTCATTTTAAACATACGTATCATTGTTACATTTGTATAATTTAAAGATTTCTTACTTATTTTTCGTCATCTTCATTATTATTATAATCATTATCATTCTTACAATATTCAACATCATTAACGTTATCATTTACCAACATAGTCATCATAAGCACTTTCATTGCCACCATTATCATTATCATCACTTCCAATATCATCATTATTAGCATCACGATCACTTTCATTACCATCTTTATCGGCATCATAATCACTTTCATTACTATCATTATCGGCATGATGATCACTTTCATTTCCATCTTCATCGGCATCATAATCACTTTCATTACTATCATTATCGGCATGATGATCACTTTCATTCCCATCTTTATCGGCATCACAATCACTTCCATTACTATCATTATCGGCATCATGATCACTTTCATTACCATCATTATCGTCAACATGATCACTTTCATTACCATCATTATTGTCAACGTGATCACCAGGGAAAGGATTTATATGTAAATACATATTTACTTATAAAGCTAATATAATTTATATTTTGCATTATCTTTATGTTTCACAATGTGTAGGGTTGAAAAATCCTACTTTTATTTTCCATATTTTTCCATATTTTAGAGTTTAGTACATATTTTCGTTAATTTCCATATATTTTCCATATTTCATATAAAACAGTCCATATTATATTAGGTTTAACAATAAAACAAAACAAAATTCCATTAACTTTTAAAAATACATTTCAACAATAGAGATTTAAACACATGTTCAGTAATCCCTTTAACATCAGAGTTATTTGAAAATTAGCAGTCCTATCAACAATGGGAAAGTAAGTTACAAAACTGTATTAATTTAATTTAAAATTTTTAACAGACTTCAGTTGTGCAGCTCAACAGTTAAATGCCAGTCAGAGTACACATAGGTTCAGTTTTGTAAATCATACTATAAAGACGGTAAATATGCCAAAAGTACGTCATTCAGTCAATTTAAAATCAAAACTAACAAGTTACATTTCAGAATTTAAAGAAGATGGTTTATCAACTGACAATAAAATATTATTTTGTAATTTGTGTCAGTGTGCATTATCATCTACACAAAAGTTCCTGGTGCAACAACACATTACAACTAGTAAACATCAGGCCAACAAACAACTAAATTCCAAGCAGAGACAATTGTTTTTAACACAACCAACAACATCGAATGTAAGATCTGAGTTTAACATCGACCTGTGCCGTTCTCTCATCTCTGCTGATATTCCTCTCTACAAACTAAAGAATAAGGTCTTCAGGGAATTCCTTGAAAAATATACTCAACATACAATCCCGGATGAGTCAACACTTAGGAAGACGTATGCTCCATCCATCTACGATGAGACAATACAGAAGATAAGAGATGAAATTAAAGATAGTTCAATTTGGGTTTCCATTGATGAGACTCCCGACAAAGAAGGTAGACTTGTTGGTAATGTAGTTATCGGTTTGTTAAGTGAACAATATTCTGAACGAATTCTTTTACATTGTGATGTTCTAGAAAAGTGCAATAACAAAACTATAGTTAAACTGTTCAACGAAGCTATGGGTATCCTGTGGCCAAAGGGTATTATGTACGATAATGTGTTATTCTTTATTAGCGATGCTGCCCCTTATATGGTCAAAGCTGGACAAGCATTATCTGTTGTATATCCTAAATTGACTCATTTTACTTGTGTGGCGCATGCATTTCATCGTGTGGCAGAAGTGGTCAGAGACAATTTCCCTAAAGTAGATTTGTTGATTTCATCAGTGAAAAAAGTATTTCTCAAAGCTCCCAGTAGAGTTAACGTGTTGAAAGAAATGTACCCTGAAATTCCATTGCCACCAAAGCCAATTTTAACTAGATGGGGTACATGGCTAGAAGCAGTTGAATATTATGCCGAACATATAGACTCTATTAACAATGTTCTCCTTGCATTGGACTCTGAAGATGCAGTCTCAATTGATACTGCGAAAACAGTTACCTGTGACATAAGTGTGAAGAATGACTTAGCTCACATTCAGCATACATTTTCATGCATCATAAAAACGCTCAAAAGTCTCCAAAATAGGCACCTTTCACTATCTGAAAGTTTTGAAATTATAAATAGTACTGTGGAACAACTGAATCGTGGTAGAGGTAAAGTTGCAGATGCAGTAAGAGCTAAGGTGGACACTGTACTTTCAAAAAACCCTGGATATGAAGAACTACAAAAGGTTGTTGCTGTGATGAGTGGTGAATCAACAGTGAAGATTAACTTGGACTTATCCCCAGCAGACATTGTGAAATTGAATTATGTACCAGTTACTTCTTGTGACGTCGAACGCTCTTTTAGTCAGTATAAATCTATCCTCAGAGACAATAGAAGAAGATTCACTTTTCAGCACTTGAAAGAAATGTTTGTAACCTATTGTTATGGTAACAGACAATAAAAATTGTGTTTTGTTGAAACTACATTGGAAGATAAGGTACGTCCATTATATTTTTTGTTTAGTTTGATTAAAATGTACCAATATTTAACGTACATAGTCATTTTTTTATAATTTTAAGTCCATATTTAATTCCATATTTTGGTAAAAATCCATATTTAATTCCATATTTTGGTAAAAATAACTACATATATATTTACATATTTCATATATTTTTAGTCCATATAAATCCGTTCCCTGGTGATCACTATCGTTACCATCATTATCGTCAACATGATCATTTTTGTTACCATCATTATCGACATGATGATCATTCGTTACCAACATTATCGGCATTATAATCACTTTCATTACCATCATTATCGTCAACATGATCACTTTCATTATCATCTTAATCGGCATCATAATCACTAACTCAATATTATATTTGGCCTAATACAAAGAAAATACACGTGCTCACTTCTGGAGAAAAAAATATGTCTTCATTTCTCAAATCTGAATTTAGCCGTACTCCTTTGAATACACTGTAAAATAGATATTCATGAAGTAAATGCATAACCTATGTACTCAATTAAAAATTTGATTTTATTACACTCTGAAAAAATTGCTTTCCTTTCGTTTTAAGAATGTTGGCCACATAAATTAATAATAAATAATTTAGGATAGAAGTTACCACTACACCTAGGAACGGTGAACACGAAGTTATATTTTCTATATATTGACAGTGACATTAGGAGTTGAACTATTAAGTAATACTGAAATGTGAATGCTTTCATTGCAAAAAAAATTAAATATCCATTGAGAGAAATGTCTAACATTTAAAAATAATCGAATTTAATACACATACTGTAGTTTTACAAGAGTATACAGATAGTTCTCACATCGTTACACTTTGCAGTTCTATTCCAGTGCTGGCGCAACGTCTGCCATATTTGATTTATTTCAAAATGTAATTTAATATACGTTCCTGACGGAGAGATTATATGATATTTGTCATAAATGTTTAAGTAATACTTTGAAAAAAAAGGACAATTATTTAGGATAAGTTCAAATCCAAAGTCTCTGCGCAAAGGAACGTACTTAGACAATATTTATATCTAACATTTTGTCACAAATCTAATATGGCATCTATCATTCACTTGCACAAAGGATTTGTAGCACTATATTCTTAACACTCACTGAGAAATCTTCACTTCTTCATCGAACGGGTAAAAACTTGCTTCAAGTCATGTTTAGAGTGGAATGTAGTTTACTTTTGGTGAATGCTTTTTCAAAAGTTTTTACGATTATGAAATTTGTAGTGGTTTGGAACAATAGGATAATCGAACGAGCTAATATGAAGATAGCATTAAAATAAGTATTTTATTAGTTTGGCTGTACTGCAAGTTTAGAATTTGAAATTGTTAATGATTGGAAAATATTATATTTGAAATATGAAAGATTTTTTTTTTATTATTGAATGGCAAACATAAGAAAGGAAATGTTGTAGAAAGTGATTGTTTAGTTTTTAAAAATGCCTAAATAACATAAGAAAGGGGCTGGCTTTTTGTATAAAACAGTGGTACAAATTGTGCTGCTATGCTATGCCAAATTTTTTTATTTTTCTTTTTAATTTTTGTATAAACAACAATGCATCTATTTTTATGTGAGCTTATTTGCTATGGTGATATATGGAAGGATTCCGAAGAAGATTATGTCCTTTGGTCGGCAGCGTCAATACATCAACTTTTGCTGCGCAGCTTGGGTTATTTGTTTTATTCAGATATGTTTTGTTCTCTCGCTTCTGGCGCATTTGATTCATCAGGAGGGGACACCGTGATTTCGAATACCATTTTGCATGGAGCGGGACTATACAGTGACGTTTCTTCATCTATCTTTGTCGGCTATGTTATAAATATCCATTCCAGGACCTCAATTTTCCAGAAAATCCCACATACACCTTTAACAAAGCTTTTACACTCGTATCACGTTTCGATTTAATTCTAGATGATAGAAGTGCTCATAATGTAGGGGATATATAGACTTTTCATTAATATTTGTTTGTAACAGGGTCCGTAAAACTATTTATAAAATTGTAATTCTCCGAAATTGTTTACCCATTCATATTATTTTAAGAATACCTAATATATTTACAATATTCAGTCTTACTTATATACAGAATAAACCGTAAGTAATACAATTAATTTCAGGGGGTTACTCTTTGAGATATTTCAAACAAAAACGTTTAATAAAATGTTGCTAATGTTTGCTTCCTTTTCAAGATAAAAATTGTTTTATATCAAACATTCCAGAGCGTGTTTCGGGAAAGCCACTGATTTAATTTCCAGTATGCTCAGCCAATTTAGGAGAACAGTGTATTATGATAACAAATGAATGGAAGAATTTTAATTTCTTCCTTTAAATGTGTATATATTTGATCTGAACATATGTAACATTGTAAAATTCCTTTGCAGAACGAAAAGTTGCATTTGTTCGGATCGAATTTCTACACATTTAAAGGAAAAAACTGAAATTACATCATATTCAGTTGTCTTTTGTTTTTAAAACTAATAATTAAAATTTGTTTGTCAAAACATGTTGTTGTCCCAACACGTTTGATTTCTTTTCAGAACTTTGTGTTCATAATATTAGACACGTTACGATTTAATTGTTGAACTTTTTTTTTTCATGAAAGTCGTTCTAAGTGTAAAGATGAAAGAAAAGTTTCATAAAATTATGCCTCCTTTACTTGAGTCAAATTACACTACAAAATCGGACAAATTAATTCTTACAAGGGAAGTACTCCAGCTCGAACGGCTAAAACCGAGTATAAATGCGTTTAAAATACAGAGCTGTGCTTGTTCTACCACCCATCAAGTTTATTTATCTGTAAAACTCCACAGTCGTGTACAATCAATGATGAAGAATAACGAATCTAATGACTAGAGAAGCGCAAATCGCTGAAGAAACAACCCCGTGTAACAGACAGTTATGACAAGGAGATCCACGAAAAACATAAATGAGGTATTATGTGGCAAGAAGCTACACGACATTTGCTTTAAATAATATACGAGTATAGGGTATTTCAAAAGTCAGTTCAAACATTAAACCGCTATAAATATTATAATATGAGATAGGGAAAAAACAAAAACATCACAGTGTTGGGCAAACAACGGGGTTTACAAAACATTGGGAAGATTTGCGCCGTTCTCTTGTTCAACGTACAGCATTCTATCTGCTACACCATGCACAACATTTTGCAGATAATGTCTTGGAATATTGACAGTTTCTTGCGAGATGGCATTTTTCAGTTGCAGTAGGGTTGTTGGATGTGTGAGGAAAACTCGTTCATTAAGGTAACCCCACAACCAAAAGTCGGCCGGATTGAAATCTGGAGATCGCGGAGGTCACATTGTTGGAAAGTGCCTACTGATGACACGATCGCCAAA
Organism: Periplaneta americana; assembly: GCF_040183065.1. Classification (NCBI taxonomy): domain Eukaryota; kingdom Metazoa; phylum Arthropoda; class Insecta; order Blattodea; family Blattidae; genus Periplaneta; species Periplaneta americana. Next base: position 91,034,218 of record NC_091133.1, read on the forward strand.
CATCTGCGTAATGAATTGTGGGATGGAGCGCCATCTTGCATGAAGTTTATGTTTTCCATATCGTGATTCCTCAGTCTAGGGATGACGAAGTTCTGTAACATGATGTAGTAGCGCTCTCCGTTTACTGTAACAGTCTGTTTTATTCCATTATTGTCCACACCTTTAGAGTAACGGTTAGTGCGTCTGGACGGGAAACCAGGTGGCCCGGGTTCGATTCCCGATAAGGTCAAGTTACCTGGTTGAGGTTTTTTCCGGGGTTTTCCTTCAACTCAATATGAACAAATGCTGGGTAACTTTCGGTGCTGGACCCCGGACTCATTTCATCGGCATTATCACCTTCATCTCATTCAGACGCTAAATAACCTAAGATATTGATAAAGCGTCGTAAAATAACCTACTAAAATAATTAATGATGGAGTTAACAAGCGCAATTAAGGTTCGTTTTCCGACCAAAGTCATCGGTAGGAACGTTTCAAACATGTGGCCTTCACGATCTCCAGATTTCAATCCGGCCGACATTTGGTTGTGGGATTACCTTAAAGAACGAGTTTTCCTCACACATCCAACAACCCTACTGCAACTGAAAAATGCCATCTCGCAAGAAACTGTCAATATTCCAAGACATTATCTGCAAAATGCTGTGCATGGTGTAGCAGACAGAATGCTGTACGTTGAACAAGAGAACGGCGCAAATCTTCCCAATGTTTTGTAAACCCCGTTGTTTGCCCAACACTGTGATGTTTTTGTTTTTTCCTTATCTCATATTATAATATTTATAGCGGTTTAATGTTTGAACTGACTTTTGAAATACCCATACTCGTATATTATTTAAAGCAAATGCCGTGTAGCTTCTTGCCACATAATACCTCATTTATGTATTTTGTTGATCTGCTTGTCATAACTGTCTGTTACACGATGTTGTTTCTTCAGCCATTTGTGCTTCTCTAGTCATTAGATTCGTTATTCTTCATCATTGATTGTACACGACTGCGGAGTTTTACAGGTAAATAAACTTGATGGGTGGTAGAACAAGCACAACTCTGTATTTTAAACGCATTTATACTCGGTTTTAGCCGTTCGAGCTGGGGTACTTCCCTTGTTAGTATTATGGATCAACACTGTAAAAATATTTTATTAAAATATATCCAGAATTAAATACAGAGAGAGATAGCGAAAAGTTACCGCACTAAGCAGGGGACGTGTTTGTTGAGCGCATGTTATTACGTAGTGCTGCATTACTACACTTGTTATTGAACATTATTTTGTGTTATTTGTAACTCCACTCGACAACTAAACACCCCGTACGCTTCCCGTTGTCCGCGCACTCAATCCCCACCACTCGGGAATTTTAGGCCTACCATAATGACAATGAACGCCTGGCCCGTCCGCGTTGCTACAGCTTACCGGTGAGTCGAGCAATGGATTGCGGCCAATCTGTTCCCCGACGTCCCCTGCATAGTGCGGTAACTTTTCGCTGCCTCTCTCTGTATAAGTACCGATAAACTTAATGTAATTTCAGCAAGATAATTAAATATTACGTTTATGCAAATTGAAGCCGTCCAGCATTTAACTTTTTTTTATAGATCTTTTTTCTTTTCTTTCAATTAGTGATATTGTTCTCAATTTCCGCCTAAAATTGTAATTTGGCCGATATTATAACACATTTAACTTCTAGTACTTTATTATCTAACTGAAACTGCCCCAAGCACAAACATTTCCCCTTTTGGGAGCAATCTATGTATTTTAAATATGTATATAGGCTGCAGTCTAATTTGTTATTTCAATAAATTCAAACTCATTTTAAAACTCAAATTTTGAATGAAAATACTTCTCTCAAAACAATTATAAGCTAGCTGTATAATATATCGAGCCTCATTATAATAAGATAAACTTATCTCGCAATGATTCTCCTCCATTTCTCTAAACTCTGCCTAAATTAATTTTAACCCTTTGCACCATAGTGGCTGTTCAGAAGAACCGTCGTTTTCTTTATTTCTAAATTTTATGTCACAGATATTCCACCAGTGAACCACCTCTTGAGTATACATAGAGGTGCCATTTATGTTTTGAAATTGTTCAAATAAATTGTTCGAAGCTTTGTTATGATCCATGAAATTAAAAAAAAAATAATAATTTGTGCTACAAAGAATTAAATACATTTTAATTTTACGTCAGATAGAACATAGCGAAGGTCTCGTCAATTGTTATTAGGCAGACACTTACAGTAACCTTTTTATTCCGTTGACGGTACACAAGTATTTTAGCAGATAGAAGGTGCTCTGATCTGTAATTATATTTCTCAAGCTATACCATTTAAACAATTAATCATGGAGCAGTGGAACGGTGCACAGCGTGCTTTTGCAATCAATGCGTTGAAAATAATGACAGTTGACGCTGCTAAAAAATATTTCGTAGGTATTTCAATCTTAGACGTCATGATCGTGTGCCTAGTGCTGATGCCATCAAAGTATGGATTACAAACTTTTAGGCCACATTATCAGCTGTGAAAAGAAAACAATCGGATGGAAGAAGAACTGTTCTTGAATTTATTTCAAATGCACTTCTACACCGTTCCACTGCTCCATGGCGACGTTTAGTGCTAGGTAAATGGCATAGCTTTGGCAATTTAACGACAGACAGCAGCACTTTGTATCTGCTACCGTACTCGTGTATCGCGTACTTTAAAATCGCCCGTTTTCCTGACGAATCTTGTATTTTTTATTCAATTTCGTCATATACTTTTAAAGGGACAAGAGACAACCTAATGAAAATCTTTAATTACTATAATTTTAAAAAACCTTTTTATTTACTTCTTTTCTCTTACTACAACAAATGTTACCTTATAGCATGACGTTTTCAATTGCGGTGTGAATTCCCGTTTCACAATAAGTCACTTAGTAATGCTTTCAAGTGGTGCTTTTGTGTGGTTAGAATGCACTGCTGATTAGCACGGCTTATTAACTTCACTGACCGCTCTGTATGAACAGTTCCAATTATTTGTTATGAAGCTTGTAGCCTGGCGAGAGTCAGTCACCAACATTCACAGTGGCTCGGATGTCGCTCATGTGTGAATTCCTCCATTTAAACCAATGTTAAGTTTGCGGTCACGGTACTGAGAAGCACCACAGAGTAACTGCGTACGATAAGGCTCTTAGGCAAGCATATACACAAATTAGTTATATTCCAAGAGTGTAATATTAATGTATAGGCTTCGCACAGTCATTTCCAACTGGCCAACCTGTGACGTCGGAGCGCGTTTTCCCTCCCGGAGCAGAGCTGGAAGAGCACGTGAGGGAGGGTAATGTTGTGTCTCCGCTATTTAAACATCTCCATCCCTTCCACTGCCACTCCCTACACATTGCCCTTTTACCTATGCTTCTCCTCTCAAGGAGCTCGAGAGCAGAGACGTGTGACGTCACAGAGTCAGCAGTTGGAAATGCCTGGGATACGATATTCAATAAAGTAGGCCTATATTTTATCTAGCAATGTAAAATTAGTCTGTGAGTGTATGGATTTCTCTGCTACTTGATAACTTCATTGACTTATATTTTCTAACAAAATGTAAGTGGAAAAACGTAGTAGCCTCCTGGAATCAGTTGTGAGAGAAGTATCTATAAACAATGGAAAGTTTTATATTTTACGAATTCAAAATCCAGCGTATTACACTAAACTGTAGCAACTACTTTTGTATGTAGCCGTACCCTTCAGCGAGTGTTAAAATACTTCTGAGCATATAAAAATCATATAACGTTTTTACACGCAGAAACATAAATTAGTGGAGGAAATCAAAGATAAACTTGCAATGGAAGGATTTAAAGCCATAGTGGGCCAAGCGCCATATATATATATATATATATATATATATATATATATAAAAGGATTTAAAGTCATAGTGGGCCAAGCGCCATATATATAATGGAGAAAACAAAGGCTAAAATTAATTAAACATATAGCAAATAATGTAAAGTATGCACATTAAAACTAAATGATATGTCAATCTTCACTAAACTATGGTATTTAGAGCCATAGTGGGCCAAGCGTCATACATCTAAAAAAAAAACGTACAAAACAAGTGCTAACATATAGCAAGTAATATAAAGTATGCACATTAAAACTAAATTATATGTCAATCTTCATTAAACTACAGTATTCACTTAACTTTAACCCTTGCTTCAATAAATGGTGGTTGGCGCAATATGGCTCTGAACCCTTCAATTAAGTTGAAATACTACGAGTTGGAAGATAGTGATTGCATTTTAGAGTCCCGACAAATATATAAATGAGAGCCAAGAACTTAGCAGAAAGAGGAAAGGTTCCGCTACTGAAGTAACCTACTTCAAGAAGTATCATTTTTATCATACGAAGGGATTTTGAGGTGAGTAACTTCGCTATTTTATCTGTAGAATTTGCATCATATCTAATTCATGGAATATAGTTATCCATAATAAAATAGCCTATAATACATTAAAATTACTTCGTGTAAAAGTGAACATGAGTTTGTTCTGAGACATGTTCCTTCAGATTTTATATGGGCCAACATTTGTATTTATTTTCTGAGATTATTTTCGATACCTCTATCGATCATTACTCCATTGCTCCATTATGACTATGTTATCACCTCATCTTACACCGTCAGTTAAATGTCTAGAATGATTCCGAGGTCCAACGCCGAAAGTTACCCACCAACTCTGCTTGAACTGGACGAGGGAAAAACTTCGGAAGAAACCTCAACCAGGTAACTTATCCCAACCAGGATTTGAACCCAGGCCAGTTCCATTTATGACCACATATGCTAACTACGATGGACAATCTGTTGTCACTTTATGTGCCTCCGGCTGCTACTTGTCCATAAATCCAATTAGGCTATAGTATGTGATCGAAAATACAAGAAATATCTTTTAAGGCATAGACATGAAAGATACGAAAGAGATACTAGGCTACTCTCGAAGATGCAAAATTTTAATAGGTTGTGAATGATGCCAATAACACTATTTCGTTATATTATGTTCACAAAAGTACAAACCAGTAGTGTCGTTACATTCTTAAATGAGGAGTATATCTTACGAATACAAAGGATAGAGATAAAGTAGGCCTATATCTACTGCCTACCAAAGCAAATGTAAAAACCCTATTCAAAGCTCAGAGTTTCAACATGTAACTATTTGCTATGTTATTGATTTGCAATAACTATAAATACTTACATAATTAACGATAGAAGTAGCTTTATCACAGAAATACATAAAAATTAGTTATTAGATAAATACTCTTATGGAGTGAATCGTGTTATATTTATTTATTACACTTACGTGCAGGCAAAAATCTCATCTTCCAACAAACTTAGAAAACAGTGGAATGAAAAGGCAATGCAAGAAGTCATAAAACAAGTTCGAGAAAAGGCGTGAGAGACGATTAATCTGGATCGAGTATCTACTTACTTCCTTACAAATGGCTTTTAAGAAACCCGCAGGTTCATTGCCGCTCTCACATAAGCCCGCCATCGGTCCCTATTCTGTGCAAAATTAATCCATATCCCACCTACCTCAAATCCATTTTAATATTATCCTCCCATCTACGTCTCGCCCTACCCAAAGGTGTTTTTTTTTTTTTTTTACTCCAGCCTCCCAACTAAACTAACACACTATATGTATTTCTGGATGCCCCCATACGTGCTACATGCCCTGCCCATCTCAAACATCTGGATTTAATGTTCCTAATTAGGTCAGGTGAAGAATACAATGCGTGCAGTTCTGCGTTGTGTAACTTTCTCCATTCTCCTGTAACTTCATCTCTTTTAGCCCCAAATATTTTTCTAAGAACCTTATTCTGAAACAGCCTTAATCTCTGTTCCTCTCTATTACGATTAGAAAAACGTCTTTTAATAAAGATGCTGAATGTTTGTTCTGTGCGTTTCTTAGTAGAGGCCATTTTGACTTTGCAATTTTCTTAGTCTAGTACAGCGTTGTCAGACAGAGCCTAAACGGAGTGGAGCGCTCCACTATAACTCGTTATGTGCTCCGGTGCTTCCACAGACATAAGCAAGTTCACGCTCCGACTGGACGTCTCTAGCTCCACAACCGGTTCCGAAGCTTACAACTCTGACACTACTGGTCTAGTAACTTGTTAATAGTATTCCATATTTGCGTCTCCATTTTTATGAATAAAATATGTTAGATTTTGAGGAAATTATTTTTTTTCAAACAGTTTTTAACATCTTGCGAACTTCTAAGTCCGATGTACCATTTATAGGGACATTCAGCAATAAATAGGACGATATTTTACGTTCGGTATTCAAAACATGTAAGTTCCAAAACAAAAAACAAAATGGTATTCCATATTTGTAACACTTCTTCTACATATATGACCAATAAATATGGGGAATGGTTAAGTCAGCATCTAGAATCTGCAAGTATTAACGATCGTCCAAGAAATCAGTCAGTGTAAACGCGAATTTCGAACTCACGACCATGTTCGCCGAAGGTGTGCGGAAACTGTGGCTGGTTTATCCATGTATATTTATATCACAGTATAGTATATACAGTTACGAAGCTTGAGTTGTGAGGGTGCTAGGAACAATAGACTGTGCCGGTACTATTTCGCATTGTCTGTAATGAGGCGATAGTTGCGATCCTAGTGGTTAGCAACTATCTATGGATGCATATTTATATGTAATGAGCTTCGTGATTGTATATACTAGACTATATTTATATTCAGAACACGGTACACTTCAGACTGCTCAAGTATTTCACTTCTAATATTTTAAGCTACTATGTTGGTAGAAGCACGCAAATTTATAAACAGGAGACTACTTGAGAGGCTCGAAACCCCGCCTTGATCTCAATAATAATGATGACGTTATGAATAAGCCTACAGTAGCCCTTGATTTATGATGCCTCTTAGTGTCTAATGGCTTACTAGTATTCTACGCTCTTTTCTATTTCAGTTTATATTTACTTGGTGCTGGACTGAATTTTTTTGGAGCTAATGGTGCTCTTCCCTATGTACTATAGGCTACGTAACGCCACATTTTTATTTATATAGTCATAAATCATATCGCCTTAAGATATGACTCCCATTCTTTCGCAGAGGACTTATGAATAGAAAAAGTTTCTTCCTTTTTAAAACGTCGCTTACAGAAGCATTCTTTCTTATGTAACTTCTCCCCAGATTTCTGTATGTACCATGTACCCTACTTGAAAATGAATCTGTTCATTACAATAAGAGAAGAAACCAATTCATTGTTGCGTCTAAATGAAGACATACTGAAGTTCTTTGTTCTCTTCCATAGAATTACTCTTTAAACTACAATTAAGTAAGGTGTCAACTTTACGTAAAGAGTACTTCGTTAAGATTCTCGGTGTAAGTTTAGGTCCCTAAGCATTTAATAATTTTTTTAGGAGTTGGACTATAAAATGAAAATAAAGATTCATTTCTTCGTTCTCACAGCATATGAACGAGACACGTATTAATATTTTCGGCATTTCTCATAGCAGAAGCTTTTATAATAACGAGTGTCCACAAGTCATGTTGATCTGCTAGTATTTTGGCGTCGGAAATTCGCTGCGCCGTTCAGATGTCAGTTATTGTTTTAATAACTTTCTTATTCCGCCGCTGTGGAGTCACGGTTAGCATGCCTGACAGTGAAATGAGCGAGCTCGGGTTCAAATTCTGGTTGGGACAAGTTACCTGTTGGAGATGTTTATTGTGGTTTTCGCTCAACCCATCAGGAGAAAATGCTGGGTAACTTTCAGCGCTGGACTCATTTCACCGACATTATCATCACCTTTATCTCACTCAGACGCTAGAGAATCGTAATAGTTGATAGAGCGTCGTAAAATAACCAATTAAAAACTATTTTTTCCCTCACTGAGGTGCTTTGTTTATTTAATTGTTACAAACACTATTACATCAAATGAACGAATGTTCATCCCTGATCTTAAACATGAGTCAATTCTGTTGAAAACTTTACGTGAAATTCGCTTGACTAACATTTACTTTTAAATCCTCCATATTACGTGGATTGTTTTCTTTTAAGGGTAGCCCACAAATATAAGTTACAGGGATTTAAGTCCATGGATCTCAGAGATTACAAGTCCTTGCTAATTATTCTGTTATTGAACACTTCGCGTAATGCACGAAATTTCTTCTTGTAGGATTTGTAAGATTTTTTTTTTTCCACATAATAATCGTAAACAAATATTCTCTGCTCTCAATTATATAGAATTTTCACCATTTTACACAATAAACATGCACAGAGCAAAAAACGAACCAAACAAACACCGCACAAAAAATCAACTGCGTACGAAACCGGTTATTAGCTGACATGAGTCGCAGCGGCGGACCTTGACAACGCCGGGAATACAGTTCGACCAATTTATTAATAGTACATTATGCAACGAGCTTATAATGGTAGTAATTAAGACGCGAGTACGTTTGTTTATGAAACGAGCGCAAGCGAGTTTCATAATTTTCATACGAGCGTCTTAATTACCATTATAGGCAAGTTTCATACAACTTTTTATTCTCGACCATATTTCTAACTTGAAATTATTCATAAGTATTCATGTTATGGTTATCTAAGTGAAGAGCGGAACTGACCTTCTAAATTGTGAGATGTGCGCAGACGCGAAAGTATTGATTTTTTCCGAGGGACAAATGTCATTGACCTTGATATAATCTAGAGAATAACATGAACATTAATATTGATATAACCTGGAAATTGATTTAGAATTGAAAAACGAGATGACAAATTGAATTTATTTGAATATTATTTACAATTAACGCTAATTATTATAGTAACGGAACATAACCTTCTGCGACAGTATTGGATTTCTAGCCTCCGTGACGTTTCGCTAATTGTCTTTCGATTGCATATCCGAGAATAATCGATACTTGCGGTTTTATAATGGTGCAATGGTGATTTCTCATTGACTGAACAACTGAACTATAATGAATAGGTGTACTTTAATGAGGTGCATTAAAGGGCTACTACCAGGTGTATAATTACTTCATTTCGGCGTGGTCGAGCATAAAAGATATTAAAATAGACTAATCGTCAGTCATAAGGAATATGCAATATGAAGGTGCAGCAACTTCTTTACAAATAATATTTAGCTCTTATTGCAAACTGATTACTTAAAAGTATAGAATTATATTATGTAAAACTAAATTATTATTATTATTTTTTATTATTATTATTATTATTATTATTATTATTATTATTATACAGCTGGCGCTTGATTCACATCATTGGCCGTGATAAACTCATTCTGTTATATAACATTGAAAATAGATATATAATTACCGAACTAAAGATACAAAACTAAAATAACAGAGGACAAATAAAATAATAATGGGAACAAAAATTACTGAGGAGCCTGAACTTTGCAACAAATTCTCTTCTTGGCCAGTTTGGGATATCTGCAGTTTCTACCTTACATTTGCTGTTCTGGGAACTCTTAGGCCTATCTAGTCTCAGGGAATGTTTCTCCTTCATAGATCTGATGCAGCAATTTGGATGCCGTTCTGGTCTGGGCCATTTTGTATTGAATGATTTGTGTGCCCTTCTTTTCAAGTGTATCTGTTGCTTCATTCCCGGTGATGCCGGAGTGCGAAGAAATCCAAATGAAAGCAATGGTTTTATTATAATTGTGAAGTAAACTAAAATATAGCTACATGAATTATAATATGAACACAGCTATAGTTTATTCGTTAGATTATTGTATTCAATAGAAGAAATGATCACCTGAGTGAACAACCTTTACATACAAATAAGATACATCACTAAGTAACTGAATTCTCTCTAACATCTTATTTTATCATCGTTGTTCCTCCAATAACTCCTATGTGACATATTTATCGATTTTCATATTTTTGCTCTATTAAATAACTTAAATACTGATACAGCAAATAATAAAATCTCCTATATGTAATTATATTTCTTTGTTTCGAAAATGTAAGAATTCACAATCTACTATATACGGCTGCCATAGGATGAATAAATGTGTTTTTTCTTCCTACTGAAAAATTGTATATTTTGCACAAATGATTTATTGCAGGAAAAACTGCGTTTTGTTTCTTTGTTACGATGTTATATCACTATGTAGGTGTGTACTGAAGACATAGAAACTATTTTTTTTTTGCTAATAAATATCTTAGTAAGCAGTTACAGGGCCCTTAATATTATTTATTTTAAAAATTAAAATTATGTTTTATTTAAGGACGCTCGTAACTGCAGAGGCTATATCAGAGTCGCCGGTGTACCGGAATTTTGTCCTGCAGAAGTTCTTTTACATGCCAGAAAATCTACTAACATGAGCCTATCGCATTTAAACATACTTAAATGCCATCGACCTGGGCCGGAATCGAACCAGCAACCTCGAGCATAGATCAGCGCTATACCGATTATTTCAAAACTTCATAATAATATAATACTGATAATATATTCTCGCCGTGCTGTATTGAATATTGTGTTTTCCATGACTTCACGTAGTCGTCGCGTATATAGCTACTATTAATCGATAACTATTCCTTCTGACACTGGGAATCGAACCCAGGACCCCTCAGTTTGAAGCATTGAGTGCTCTTAATCAAGCTGAGCTATGCCGAAATCCGATCCACAGCGCCAGTCGAACACAGAGCGCTCCAAGAGTTCGAATTTTTCTTCATTAATAATAATAAAACAGAATGAGTCTGACTTTTTCGTAACTGTGATCAGTAAACTTGAGGAAATAATAATTATGAAAAAACCTAACAATGCAACAATGACAAGGTCTACATGATAAAATACCCTGTATATTATGAAACAATTTTGTGGAAAAGCTGTGACAGTGCAGCCTGAATTTTGTACAACATTCAAAATACAGTTTATCATCTAGCACATCTGCAACAAACCAGCGAAGAAGTTCGAAAATACAGGATGTGTACTGGATAACAAGATATTGTATATCAAAGGTAGGAAGAGGTAAATTATTAAACCAAAAAACATTCAGCGTGTTACTTAAGTTTTACACACAATCCCAAAAAGTCGATGAAACATGTAATTCAAAAACTCGTCTTTATCAAAAGCATGCAAGATGATTTAAAGTGAGGTGAAACTCTTTAAGTACAAAATTAAAATGCACCAAGTCCTCATGCAGTCTGTAACCTAAGAGTTGACTACTGCAGTAGCTATAAGACGTGTGTGGAAACAGATCATGAGGTATTCTGAGATTCTGCTGAATATATGGTTCAATGATGAGGTAATTTCCATTTGAATGGACACGTCAACAAGCTGAATATGCATGTCTGGGCTATTGAACACCAACATACCATAATGGTGACGCCGTTGCAGTCCCTAAAATTCTCAGTATGGTGTACTGGTTAATTTGTAATGTTGATTGTACAAATATTTTCACATACAGGAAATACCGTTTGTTATAGTCATCTATATAGCATTCGATATGTTGAAAGAAAGAAATTATTCCAAATCTTGGTACATAAATATATACCAGATCAAATAATTTCATTTATCATCAATGTCTACAACGACAACGAAATTGAAGTCAAAACTGAAAACCACACATCTAACTGGATTACAATAAACAGGGGAGTTAGACAAAGATGTGACCTATCTTCTCTTTTATTTATAAACTACATGAATGCTCTCATACAGCTATGGAGACAAGGTCCTCATGGAGGAATAAACATCTTAGAAAATATATTGACAAAATCTTCTGCTGTTCTCTGCAAATTGTACACTGTTCTCAGTAATTCATCTTCAGATCTGGCTGTAATTACATGGTCATCATCGTACTATAATGTGTACAAGCATTTATTTTCTTATTATTATCCAGCGACGAAAACAGTTTCTAGTTTCTGATGCAAAGAATTTGGTGATGTTCATTTTAAAGAATTCCAAATTTTGGACATATTCTGAAAATAGTATCATTGTAGTTTATTAAAAAAACAAACTGGGAATATAGAGCGCAGTACTTCATAATTACTTCTGTTTACATGTATGTTCAATAATATTGTTACTACCCATATTTTCACTAATAATAAAGTCATACGTGGTGAAGAAAATATATAACTGAAATATTTTCTTAAAAAATAGGTGACATGAATATATTTTTAACTAATGGCGGGTACTTGACTGTTCGTCATTCAGCCATATAAAGCCAGTTGTGTAGACAAATTTACCTGTAGAGTCGTTGACCAAGATGTGTCATAAAAGGCTAGTCTAAACTACACCCCAGATGAGATGAGATGAGATGAGATGAGATGAGATGAGATGAGATGAGATGAGATGAGATGAGATGAGATGAGATGAGATGAGATGAGATGAGATGAGATGAGATGAGATGAGATGAGATGAGATGAGATGAGATGACGCAAACTAAACGAAACAAGAAAGTGGGAAAAATAATGGACGATGAAGAGAAGAAAAATTAGAGGACTACACTGTGAGACAATAAAGAAAGTTTCCACTCGTTGCTTTTTAAAAATAAAATCCTGAATAAACAAAAATAAACTTCAGTCTAATAGTAAAAGTTGGAACTCGAAACTGAGACCTGCGGAATACGAAGCTGTGGCTTTAACTCTCATTCGCTTATCCCTCCATGAAAGAAGAAAAAGAAACAACTGTATAAAAATGGAGTAACCGCATACAATTCCTATTATTTCTAGGTTACGTCTGTTAGATATAATGGCAAGCATACCGTAACTCAGGGGGAGATTAAGGGGTTAGGATTTTGTTAGGCCAATTACCTGCAAAATAAATCCAATATGAGTGCCTGCTACACCTGAGGCACCGTCGCCTTGTTCGCGGTTACGTAATAATTTGCATCGATTATTGTAAGTGAATCAAGTGAATTAAAAATTCTTCTCCGGAGAGTAACATGGTTGCTGAAGTTAACCTGCTCTCTCGATGCCTCAAGTAATGAAAGCGCGACACCGAGGAACAACTTAATGGAGATCTGTTTATAGTCTCCCCATTAATATTTGATATAATGGAAAGTTAAAAGCAAGAGCGCGTCGTTTGCTGAACGACTACAACGCCCATTTTGCAAGTTGGAGATACCGGTTCAAATCACAGGAGTGAAAACGATTTTACTTTTCAGAAAATACATAGGAGGATCGAAGAGTAACGCACAACAATTTTTGTGCCAACGACTTTGATATAGAAAATAAAATAATGCACAAGAAAGCTACAGGTTTTACCTCTATTTCAATATAGGAATCAAGTCTCTCGACACATTTCTGCCATCGTGACATCAGATTCAGTACACCTCGTTCACAAAGCTCCTTTTTCTGAACGTATAGCACGACTGATTCCACTTCTTCATCCGAACAGAAGAGTTCACATCCTAGAAATTTCTTCATTGATCCGAAGAGGTGGAAGTCTGGACTGTAGTGTGGATGCCTCTTGCATTGGGTGGTGTTGCAACGGTCACTGGTCGACCTGAACGTGCTTCGTCGGCGACCCTCTTTGAAGAACCTGTACCACTTGGAGATGTTGTTACTGTCCTGACAGTCACCACCATTCACCTCCAACATTTCCCTGTGAATTTCACTTGGACTTTTTCATTTTGCCCACAAAAAAAAGGACTACACCTCATTGTTCTTCACAAGTAGACGATGCTAGCACACATGCCATCTTTACTCGTTAGTTACCGCTCGTTGCGCCAGGGTGACACCTGATCGAGCCATTGCTCTTCGTAGAGCAAGATTCAAACTAATTTTCTGCCAATTTTGAACGTCCTAACCGTAATAGTATTCCGAAAAAAAATTGTGAGTTACTTTTCGATCCTCCCTCATACATTACGGCAGTGGTGTTAGCCACTCCGCTAAGCCAAATGACGGAATAATGTATGTCTAGGTATAGGCAAGACATGTAATGACGGCACCGTTTTAAAGAATTTTTAGACTGTAAATTAAATGGGTTGGAATCTGCCCTTAAATCCATTCAAATTTGAGTTGGTCAAGTTAAAAAATATTAGGTCGTCCCGTTAGTAAGGTCTGTTTTTAAATTCGGTGTTTTGTAAGATTTTAATGATTGTATTGAGTTTGGGAATGCAATTTACACGATTCTATGGTTATCATTGCGTATTGTGAACGTGTAACACTCATCAATTTGTTAATACAAAGAATATAAAATGGAGATGTTAACGTTTTAGATTAGAATCCTTATAAAATACTATTGTGAACAGGATTATAAAGCTGCTGCCGCGGCTTGAAGGATATGTGAAGTCGAGGGTGAAGATGTCGTTAGTGAGCGTGTAGCACAACAGTTGTTCCGGCGCTTCAATAATGGAGAAGGAGACAGTGAAGATTTACAACGTCCTGGAAGACCTAAGGTACATAATATTGAGAATACATGCAGAATTTTGGAAGAAAAGTACTTGTATGTTCACACAAGAATGTGGTGCTTCAAAATATTTAATACATGGTCACAATAGAACGCTTAGAAGAGCATAAAGGAGTTGTAGATATGTACCTCACGAATTTACACCTGAACAGGCTCAACGCAGAAGGAATATCTCTTGCCAACTTATCGCTAATCCCATGAATGATATTTTTTTCAGAAGAACTGTCATATGTAATGAAAAATGGGTGTACTTCCGCAAATCCTGAAACCTCAAAAAGTGGCTCGATCTCCTTCAGGCTGCCAAATTCGTCATTAAAATCTGTTCGGGACGAAAATAATGTGTGTCTGGTGGAAATTTGAAGGTATTAGTCACTGAGAGTTTTTTTTTCCAAACGTTCGTGTAGTCGATGCGGATCTTTATTCTCCTCAGCTAGAACGAGTTCATGAGGTTTTGAGAGAAAGGTACCCGGCATTTCTTAATCGAAATAGAATTCTCTTGCAACAGGACAATGCGACACCCCATACCGCTGGAACAACCATGGAAAAAAATATCCAGAAATTGAACTGCTACCAAACCCGGCATGGACACAGCCTTGATCTTGCGCCATAAGTTTTCCATCTGTTTCGATCCATGGCTCAATTCCTGCGTGGAAGAAATTTCCAAAATTTGGCAAGAAGGTGGAATGCTATTCCAGCAATTTAGCTGTTACTTGTAAGTTAAATATGTGGTAATTTTCGAGGTTTAACAATATTTTGGCACATGAAATCGCTCTACTTCTCAATGAAATTATGTTATATGGATTAAAAGAAACTAATTCCCAGTTCTCAAGAAGAGACTTACAGGCCTAAATAGTTGATGGAACAGCCCCCATATATTTAATGTTTTTTTTCTTAACGTGAAATCCTCTATAGTGTAATATGTTACTAGTCAGCGATGTATGCAATGGAGGGGGGAAAACTAGCCACCCTACTTCATTATCTTCTGCCTTAGTTGTCTTATTAGTGATGTCTCTTTTTTTAGTATCACTTATGAGGTATGAGGTTGAAGCCTGTCTTCGGACAGTTGACTAAACAACAACAATCTTGGCACATTCTATAGTAGCTTAATTCATCTTGATTGACAAAATTTGTTTGGAAGTTACATTAATTTCAATTATATTAGTTACTTTATAACAACCCTATCGTATTTCAATACTTCCATAGATCTTAAATACTAATCTTTGTAAAAACGAAGTACGAGGAAATTACGTTATAGGCATTTGTGCGAAATTCATTACATAACTATAGGCTTACCGGTTAATTCAAAAGGTTGTGCTGACACTAAAGAAGCCTAGAGGGGTCGAAATACATAATGCACGATGCTAATGACTACTACTTTAAGATTTTTTTTTTTTAATTTTATGATATTTTTCTTAAATAACCTGTGGTCTTCAAAGTAATCCTCCGCCAGTAAAAACCTGCAATATCAGTACCCACATTGAGGATGTACTCATACTTTGCGCCTTCTCTCCTGCCACTACGTTTGAATGTCGAGATTTATAACAACATTTTCTGAGGCATGTGTCAACGGGACACTCCCATTTGCAGTGAACCCGCCATTATCAACTAGTGTAATTTTTTTTCTCCTCATGTCCTGAGTTAATACCTGGAACAACCCACACATGTTATGGTACATCCTGTGTACTAACTTAATGCGAAATCAATTTTTAATTCACAGACAGCTAGAGAAAACCGATAAAAGGAATGGCTAATATCACCAATAAAAATTACCTTCTCTATCCTTAGAGTGACGGCTGAAATTTAATTAAGCAGGAGTTCCTTGAAACTGTGCTCAATAATTAATTAGGTCTACTGCTTTCAGGATGGAGGTGGGAAGACTTTTTTCATTGCTTATCGTGATCAGAAATAACTAGTTCCGACCATATTTTTTTAATAATGGTTGTTCGGTATTCGTTGAAGAGAGGTTATGTAATTATCAAAACCAAACACCTATAACCTGATATCCCTTTATTATTCACTAATTTTCATTACATTGACACTGGTCATGTCAACTCAGCGTGAGGATTACATTACTAAATTAAACAATTTCGTTCAAAATGTGTTCCTGTAAATTTGGGTGTTCTAAATTTCAGAGCATCCTCTATGTACATCTATTATCAGGCAGTATATCTCACTTGATATGTGTCAGAGGAAGAACAATTGTTTGTATACATTTGAAGTCTGACTAGTGTAATATGTAGCTAGTCGGCGATGTATGAAATAGAGGGGGGAAAGGAACGGGCCACTCTACTTCATTATCTCCTGGCTTAGATGCCTCCTGTCTCGGATAGTTTACTCAACAACTACAACAAAAAATTTCAGAGGCAAATTGAAGAATCGAAACGTAACTTGGTTTTTATGAAATTGTAGACTGGAGTTTAATACCTGTAACATTTTGGACGTAAATACAAATTATGTTTTCTTTGAATAGACTCACAGAAAAACGTCCATTGAAATCAGGTTTAAATCAGGTGAGCGTGGGGGCCAAAAAATTGGTACATCTGTACTATCCAGTGACCACGACAATGGTCTTTGGGGACCACTACTCTGTTTTCGGCCAGTTGTACCACGCTGCTCCTTTTGTTTGGAGTATGCCTCCAACATTTCGGAATTAATTCATATTCAGGTTTCACTATTACATTACCTTGGAGATGAAACTTGTATGTAGTGTCGAAATGTTTAAAATCTTAAACCCCATCACATGGTGAAATACCAAAAAGCTTTCTTCTGAACATAAAAAGGTAAAGGTATCACCGTCACATGCCATGAAGGCACTTGGGGGGCATGGAGGTATAGCCCCATGCTTTCCATGACCTCGGCACTAGAATGAGGTGGTGTGGTCGGCACCACGCTCTGTTCTTCTGAACATAATCTTAATATGCAAGTTTTTTTCCCACAATACGTTATTTCTTGATTATCTAACCAGTAAGAGGGCAACGTGTGGTCAGCATAATGATTCGCCCATCAGTTACATCTGGTTTAGGAAACCAGATTTATGCTGGGTAACTTTCGGTGCTGGACCCCGGACTCATTTCACCGGCATTATCACCTTCATTCCATTCAGACGCTAAATAACCTAGATGTTGATACAGCGTCGTAAAATAACCCAATTAAAAAAAAATAAAAAAAAGGAAACCAGATTTTGCCACTCAATATACCTAATATAAAGTAGGACCTAGTTTTCCAAATACATTAAGATTCTGGGTGGATAATTGTCCCATACACTGAACGAAAATTCACGAGAAAATTTCTTCTATTATAAGGACTAGAAACAGCGCTAATTCTGTACCGATATAATTTATTAATTCAAGGCAATAAGAGCACCCAATTATGGAGCCGTTCTTCTCTAAAATTACCAGTGCTATTATTAATTTCTTATTGGTCTCGTCTTGTAGGGTGCTATTCATAGACATTTCGCAACACGCGCTACGAGCGTACTAAGCTAGCCCCGGCTATCCACTGGTTACTTGTACAGAATTCAAATCATATCCTATCGCTGACACTGGTTTATGAATACGAAAAACGCTGATCATCCACCGGAAACCCGAGCTAAAAATGTCTATGAATACGGCCCTTAAATTTTAACTGCAAAGATAGTTTTATGGCCGGTTTATCGAAGGATATGTAATTACTCATTGAAGATAATGAGCTTGTAAGTATTATAAAATTAGATTCTCTAACATTCAGTACCGGTAGGCCTAAAAGATTCCTTAAATCGTTCATTAAATCAAGCTCTTCATGTTGCGGGATACGGAATTCGTAATTCTTCTTATATGCTCAGAAGTATCTAAACAATATATTTACTTTCAGTTTTCAGCTGTTTTTATTGAAATAACAATATTGATATATTGAAAATATTTACATTACTAGAAACGGCGACACTGGTGATTATTCCAGTATAAGAATAATATCAGTCTTAAAAAATAAATTTTTGTACGATGGTGTTTTTTTGCTGTATTTACAGCTATTGTTGTTAGATCTTGAAAGTTATAATTCTCACACAGAAGCTTGTTGCTAGGGAAACCTTCTTCATAACATAAAACTATACTGAAATAGATCCATTACAGTGCACTTATTGTTACTTAGTTACCATTAATACTGCTCTAAATTTTCAATACAAAATATATTATATTTGTATTTAAAAATATGATTGTGCAAAAAATGTTAGATAGTGTGTGTTCGTGAAGTGCTTTACAAAATCTCGGATATTGAAAAACTCGTTCTGCTCGTTTTTCAAACTGTTTCCCGATTTTGTAACAAGCACTTCCCAACCTTGTATCGTAATATATTATTATCATCTTCAAATGAAGACGTATTCGATCTTTTATACAACATTAATAGACGAAGAGTGTTTAGGAATCTTTCTGATGAAGTAAAGTGAAGAAGAATTCCAGGAACATTTTCGCCCGAATAAAGTTGCAGTCACGAATTTGGTAACAAAGATACAAGATAGCTTATCATGTATTATGCAAAATAGTTACCCTTTGAGGGAACTGGCCAAGTAATAATAATTTTTAGATTTTATACAACTTTTAGTTTGTGAATAAGAATTTATTAAGGTCTAAATTCCCGAATTAATGTCATGCTTCATTAGCTCATTAACGATTCATTAGAAAACTAACGAGTCTTTCAAGAAACCGAGCAATAAAATTACAGAACTAATAACCTTAAGGATTTGTACCTAATGAATCATTATCTTTCCTTTCGGGAAATTGACTATTAGTTACCTAACATATTATAAACCGATAATAAGCTGTCCTATACTACAGGCGATTCAGTTAATTACAAATAGAAGTAGCGACCTACATTTTAAGTAAGGCATATAAAACTACCACCGCTAGATGTCAGTATAATCCAGGTGTCAAGGTAACCGATGTTCGCACAAACGAAACAAAGAAGCAGCAATTGCAAGATGATGGCACCTCTGCATGAGTGTACCACTGTAGAACAGCGTTTCGTTCTGCAAACGTTCTGGCAGCAAAGTATATCCATAAGGAAATGCTGTCCGTGTATGGCGAGCGGTGCCAGTCATGTCAATCTGTATAAAATTGTATGCAGAAGTTCTCTGAAGGTCCAAAGGATCGAACACCGAGCAGGACGGCCACTGAAGATTGTCACAGAAGCAAATTTGCAACAGTTTGGCGACTTTATCCGTGCAGAGAGATTGAGTACAGGTGATGAGTATGGGGTGCATCGTTATCAGATGGAAAACAAAGCATACAACAAAGCTCGGATGAAGTCGCCAAAAGTATTATACACGTACAGAGATGCCGCTATTTTGCAACTGCTGCTTCTTCGTTTCGCTTGTGCACACATCGATAATACTGCAATCTAGCGGTAATAGCTTCTGGCACCTCATTCAAAAATATAGGTCGCTACATCAATGTGTAATTTACTTGCTGACGCCCCCTAGTACGATTAACGGAGAAATGCCATGAATAATTCAAATAGAGTACATTTCAAAAATAGCTAATACTAAATTTAAGCAATAATTTCTCCCTCGTAGTTCACATTCGGGAAAAGTAATAAGGAACAACATTTTATTTTTTTTTTATTTTTCCCTTAGTTTTTTAAGTTTTCCCTAATTGAAGAAACTTTGAAATTAATTACAATTCTAAACGCTGACATAAAATTTATATTTTTCGTGAGTGAAAAAGCGAACTAGAATTCAGATTTCAATAGTTTTCTTAACTTAAATCATCCGTATGTGAGGAAAACAAAATGAAATCAAGTTTCACATGTTGTATTGTTGTCCACATTTTAAATAAGTGGGAAATAGCCTACAAACTCAAGTTTATTTGCATATTCTGTACTTTGTGAATTTGGAAAATAGTAAGTAACATACATTTATACAGAAATGGGGAAAGAGGAAATAATGTAGACTTTCATATACTGTTGTTGAACTTAAATTTTCCAGTATGAAGGAAACTAAAATTGAGTTAAAGATTAACGTCATGTTTAATACAAATATTTGCATAAATTAGATATAGAATTCTATGTACCGTGTTGCTAGCTTATCCATATTGTTAATAATTGGGAAAAACACAATTGATTTCTTATGCCGAAATCCGTGAAAACTAGTTTTAAAAATGTAGATAGATAAAAGAGAGCTTTCGTAAGATCGAGAATCAATAACAGGGCAGATTTGGTTTGTTTAGGCTTTTGGTTTCTTTAGGCTTTTTCACCAAACAAAAACCAAACTTAATCTGTCATTGATTTTAGATCTTATGAAAACTCGCTATCTACTTACATTTGCTTGAACTAGTTTTTACTAGTTGAAACTGGTATTGACGGATTTCGGGTTTTAACGATAACATATCCTGTATTTGGGAATAGTAACAAAGCATATAGTTCGACACACTGATGTTTAATTTACGTTTCCCTTGAGTAAAAAAGTGGAAATGAATTCAGTTTTGCATATTGTTGTTTAAATTCATTTCCCAGAAATGAGGAACAGATTAAATAAAATAGGTTTCACGTATTATTCTCATTTCAATTGAAATAGCCATTAAGTTGGGAACAGGTATTCTTAATACAGTTTTACACTTTTTTAAATAACATTTTCCGACATCCTTTCACCCAGTCCTCTGCTTATCAAACCGACGAAGCTAGGAGTAGAGACGTCACAATAAGATTAGTCAAGTTCTGGGCAGGTCTGAGTTGTTAAAAAAACTGCATTTTGTCACTACTACTTATAAAGCTTTCTGATGTTTGAAAGTTGCGTTCGTAATCGCTTAGTGCTCTATAATTATATACATGCATCCTGCTAATGTTCTCTGTGCATGGCTGTTTAATTAATTTTAGCAAAGTTTGAAGAGTGTTTTATAAGTAGGAATCCTTTCTCATTAAATAGATAGAGAGTTTCATAATAACGTAGGTATGCATGATTGTTTCTTGAAATATTAGCATTATGATAACTTTCTCTGGGTTCTCTCCTTGGTTTCAACGACTAATTGTGACTGCAATTACAGAATCTTTTCAGTAATATAAATGGTATTACTGTATATTTGTCTCCTGCTTACAGCTCAACTAAAGGCCTTAGATTTTTTTAACTGTTTACACCGCTTTTATAGTCAGTAAAGCTACTAGTTATTCACCTGTATTTTCTCTTGCTTCAGACGAAATTGTGCTCCGTTCTACACAAACAAAACCTCCATTCAATGCTTCTTCCACACGAAATTGCCTCATCTTGTTAAGCGCTTGAAATTAAATGTGTTACACTTATCCATTTAAACCTTCTTTGAAATTAAACGTAATAAAATGGAATAAAATACTGCTATAAATTCACGCTTTCCTTGTCACAAATTCATTTTAATTTACATATTCAGATATATGAATCGATTTTATAACAAAGTGTATTCCTTTTTATTATTATTGTTACTGTCGGCAGGGTTTTCAGTCCCTTGGCGAAGTTTTACCCAAAGCCTTGTATGAGCTTTCTACTACCTACCTCGCTATAACCGGACACATTGTGACGCACATATGACGTAGGGATCAGTATAAAGCCGATCCTCTACCTAAGACAACACTGAATATCGCATTGATACTGGACAAATTTCAATCCCGTAGAGATGGTTAAAAAACACGACCGTTCCTCTCTATAAGCTTTCTATATTCAATATAGGCTAGCGCGGAAAGCAAAACAATGCATAATCTATAAATCGTGTTTCATAAAGAATAGTTAGAATATTAAGTAAGGTATTTTTAATCATTTGAAATAATATTCACTGATTTCTGAAATATTACAGTAAGACAGTGGCATTAAAAAGGATCTCATGTATTTATATCGGTCTTCCCTAAGCCAAAATTTAGACTAGGCTTTGGATAATGAAAAAAAGTCACTTCGAAACTAGGTAATTTCCGCATATTAACACAATAAAGAGTTATAAAGTCAATCAATGCCAAATTTATACTATTATATATCTGATGATAGACGGTAACAAACTGTGATCCAAAAACATGAGGGTAGCATGACGGCGAGTCACCAACCAAGACAATGAAGAACATTATATTGACCATAGGCAGACATTCATGGGTTAGGTGGCTTTCAATCCCACAGCAAAGTTCTCTAACAAACGCGGAATTTACATTTCAGCATATACTACGACACGCATTTTAATAATACTTAGCTATTCATTCATCCATTTTCCTATCCACCCGCTTGTTATTCTATTCATCTAACTATCCACACCTAGCTATTCATCAATTCATCCACCCACTAAGTAATCAATGAAACCAATCTACCCACCTATCCACCCAAACACCCACGCATCTACTCAACCACTCATCCATTATACAATCCATTCATATACGAGGGAGAATAAAAAAGTAACCTTAATAATAGTTTTATTAATTGAATATGTATAATAATACTACAAACACTTCATCACTTTTCAACATAGTATAACAAGAACACTTGCATTGAACGTAGTGGGGACTATGTTGAATAGTATTGTACAAATTCAATTAATAAAACTTAAATTATTAAGGTTACTTTTTGACTTTCCCTCGTATATATCCATCAATCCATTTACGAACTATTCGCCTACATATCCACCCATCCAAACACACATTCGCGGATGTACAGTATACAATGCGTACGTACAAAATATACTACGTACAATAAATACACGCATCTGCATATGCACGCTCTCACACTCGCACATACATAACATAACATAACATAACATAACATAACATAACATAACATAACATAACATAACATAACATAACATATAGGTATATGATATTACATTACATTGCATACATACATCTCTATACATTCATCCATTCAATTCATCAATCCATCTGCTTATCCATTCTTAATTCTTCTTCTTCTTCTGCTTCTTCTCCTTTTTCACTTCATGGTTAAGCAAAATCCCTTTATCTTGTTTGTATCTTTTATGTTGGAACCCAGTTCTCATTCCCATAAGTTACATCAAAATTAGTGTTGCCATAACTTCATACATGTTTATTCTAGTACCTTCCCTTGTTTTATTATTCAAGACTCTACTAATCGTTCCACATAGACTATATGTCTGTGTTGGATTTAGTTTCTATATCTCGATATTTATTATCGTTTCAGACGGTTTTGGTCTCTCTTTTTAGGTCACGAACCTTTTCGGTCATACGACATTTCGGTCAATACGGCATTACGGTACAACGATACTCGGGTAATGCCACGTTTCGGTATCACGGACATAATGGTCATCCGATTGTGTTGGCTGTATCATAGCACTACCAATTACTTGATTGTATCGTGTGTATCCTAGCAATATAAATCTTCGTATTCGGTTTAAAATTACTTTAATATTCATTCCTTCACTAATTTTACAAAATCGTGATTTATAACTAAATTACTATAGCGAAAATTGCAAAAATAATTCAGTCCAACAATGCTGTCGAAGGCTGGCACAATAAGTTCCAGAAAGCAGTTTCTACACTTCAACCTTAACCCTGAAAATTTATAGATAAGCTAAAAATAGAACAACATGACAATGAACAGGGTATTACAAGGCCCCTTGGAGGACATAGGAATGTGAGACCAGTCTGAACAAGAAGTATATTAACAACTAGGTGCGACTACTAACTGTAGTGCAAAGATATGAAGAGTATAAAGATGGCGGACTGATGGATATTTACCTAAGAGATGTAGAGTACACACTGAAATTCAATCCAAGCGAGAACTGTGAAAAAACCGATAGCGAAGAAGATCACGAATAACTTGTGCTTATTCCACATAAATGATACGTATTCAAAAAACATAAAATGCAGTAAAGAAATTTTGTCTTCTTTCATTCTGACCGAAGAAATGAATTACCGATTTCAGTGACTGAAAAATCCTGACGCAAATGTGCTGAGTGACCTAAAAATTTTGACCAATATCCAGTGACCAAAATACAACTTTGAGCGAAAAAACGTGACTCATATGTCAGAGATCATGTATCTGTGACCCATACATACATTGACCGAAAAACATTCACCAAAGTCGCTGCGAATAATTTATTGTAACTTATGCCTGCTTCTAGGTAACAGAAATGTGAGACTTGCTCCATAATTTTCCCATTCACTACTATTTCCAAGCTTATTGGTCTTTTTCCCTGGAATACCATCACGTTGGTTTTCGAGGTAGATATTTCTAAAGTGTTCTTCATGACGATTTTTCTTAATTTTGTAAGCACATTTATTAACCTATCTGAATAATTTCTGATAGCTTAAGTGGTGTTTTCCATAAGCACATAATTTTAGACCTTTGCAGACATACACTAGACGGAAATGCGGTGGAATTCTTGCAGCGTGAAGTCATTACATTGACTTCCACCTAAAGCCTTTGTTTTTCTGAACCGATGGGTGTAAAGTGCGAGGCCCGCCTCGCACAAATCCGGACTACACGCGAGATAATGAGTGGTTTCTATAACTGCGAGATGCACAGACCTCGCACCTCGCAGCTATAGAAACCACTCACTATCTCTCGTGTAGTCCGGATTTGTGCGATACCTCGCATGCGTCGGTTTAAACCAAGGCTTTAGACAACACATGACATCGCATTTGTGACGAACAGACACCTATACAATATGCAAGATTCGAAGCTACGACCGTGGTCTCCACGCAAAGTCAAACATATATTTTCATCTTTGATTATATCACAAATGACACATTAATAAAATGTTTAAGAATAAAGTAATTATTTTTTTTGTAATTGGTGGTAAAATAACATTTACGTTAACATGTTCCGGTACGTAATAATCCTAATCGCTTATTTCAAGATGAACGTATTATCGAATTGAATGTCCAATAACTACATTAGCAATAGGACAAGTACAAAAATACAATATATAGCTCATTGAAATCAAGGAGAAAATGTAATTTATACTAACTTGGCATGAAACGTAAAGCACAAATACAAGTAAAATATTAATGAATTGCAAAGAACTTGAGATGTCGAAGAGATTGTCTGTCTTGCTCAATGTTCACTTGATCGAATGGTTTGCATGCAATAGCACATCAAGTTCATGCGATTAATTAACAGTTGTTGTTTCTAGTTGGACCTAGTTCTCAACTCAGAAGAGGGTGGAGATCTCTCCGACTTCATCACCAACGGAGAATGGTATCTAATAGGTAAGTGGCTTCTCAAATATATGCAATTCAGCCTACGCATAGGGAGTCAAAAGGTCACTGGTAGTACTCACAGGGTTTCAACTAAGTAAACTCTTGAATAGGAACCTTGCCTGCGGAATTGAATTTCCGGTGCTGTAGGACATTTGTCATTGCCACAATTAAACTACTTTGTGGAATATGTAATGCTACTGCAGCGCTGAAGTAATTACGCAGTTTCCCGACTTATTAATTATTTACGTCTATAATATCTTATTTACAGCAACAATAGAAGCATAATCACGCCGAAAATTAGTTTGGATCTGTCAGAGAATACTGCATTACAGAGATAGATCTACATGTTGAATCCTACAGACATGGGTACTTATTCAAGTGTTTGTTTTTTTTTTCGGTCAGGAACCTAATCACCAGAAGATTTTATAAACCGTTTGAATTGTTCTTAATATCTACGTGAATTATTGGAAGTACTGTAGTAGTAATAAGCGCGAATTTCATCTTGCCTATAATTTGACAAGCGTGGATTGAAGCGAAGCGCAAGGGAAATTACATGAAAAGATGAATCTATGAGTAATATTTGCTGGGACTATTCGTGAATACAATAATAATAAAAAATACTTCAGCTCTGGATGTTTTCTAGTAAACGGAATGAAATTATATTGGAACTTCAACATCTGAAGGAAGGCTTTCTTCACAATCTCACATTTCAGCGAAAGACTTAATATATAATTATTGATAATCATTTAAGGTGGAATAATCATATTCATTATATTTGTAATAAATTACGTAAAACATTATATTACTTCCTTGTTCTAAGAAATATTTTGTCAATTAACTATTTACGTATAATTTATTTAGCATTATTTCAACCTATTTTTATGTATGGTATTATAGGTTGGGGTGGAACTTATAAATCCAACATATATCCGTTAATTTTACTACAGAAAAAAGTATTAAACATTTGTTTAAAGGAAGCAGAAAGATTACTCAACTGAATTGTTGTTTACACATTTCAAAGTTTTCGACATTAAACAAATTTATTATTTTATTTTATTAAAATATTTTCACAAAAATCTGAATGACTTTGAAAGGTATATACATAAATACAGAACCAAAAATATGAATTCTCTGCGTTTGTCTGAAACAAAATGTAAAACCAATGCAGCTTTTTTATCGTAGCATGAGTCAAGGACCCAGATTATTAAACAAATTTTATTCTAATATAATTTTAACCACGAATCATCTCCACATTAATAAAAAAATTAAAAAATTGTATTGGATTTATAGTTTGGTTTTAAAATATTAAACACTTTTTAATCTGTATTCACTCTCAATTTTAATTTTAATTTTATTTTTGTCTGTACTGAAATCTCCTCCTGAGCACGAGTCTTACTCATTCAGGATTGAGCTAGTTTATGTTACATTGTATTAACTTGTATTCATTTCAAAATTACTAGCAATAAACAAACAAACAAACAAACAAACAAATAAATAAACAAATAAATAAATTTGACTTCCAGCTAAGCTTGCATCTTTTAAATATCAAACATTATTAGTTTGTCATAGCAATCAATGACTTACTGTAAGTTCTAAGGCCTAGACTACATTGAATGATGATAGTTTTATTTAAAAATAATTATTGTAAATTACTATTAAGAACTTCAGTGGATAAAACATTGTATGCTACTAGTGGGATGCGCATTTTTATCGTCGTCGTGTAATGAAATATCTCGACTAGCGCCTCGTTCTTCAAAAATACACTCGAACGGTAATGATACACTTATCCCACTAATTTCATAAAATTTATGCAACTAGTAAATAACTAATATGCGGTCTTTAATCTATTGCTCAACAAGTTATATAAAATACACAGTTACTTAGCGTTGATGGAACTTTAAGTGACAGGGAGATGGTGATTTAGTAAGATTAGGCACGAGAACACACCAGTGATTACCTAACTTCCGCCTTACAGTTTGCGAAGCCCTCGGAAAAATCTCTACAGGGTAATCAGTACAATGGAGATTAAAGTCTACGGCCGAACATTAAGCCTTGGAACATACTAACCAAGACAAAACCGCAAACTTTACTTTTTTTAGTACCTGAAAAGCGGCAGCCCAAAACCGCACATTTTATATCTGAAATCGATAACCAAAAACCGCACAATTTAAAGGTGTGACAAGAAAGAGAAAACTAATGAAAAACTGTACTTACTTAAACATCTGACAGTCAATTTGCAACAGTTTGAAATTTGTAGAGAGTGATTATAAAAAATTGTCACACTTATTTATTTTAAAATACGAAGCGCAAGTTTTGAATAAATATGCTAGCGTCTTTTTTCTTCAAGGCACGATGACATAATTCGATCTCGGATAGAAGCCATCAGAAGTTTACCCAAGAATTAACAAAACTTCTTCATACTCATACTTTTTACTCAAATGACGAACTGTTTATACCTATAAATTAATTTAATATACACTGAAATTTTCTGAAAACTGATATGTACAAGAGAAAATTATTTTTGTTTCAACTTTATTGCTTCTCAAAATATTCCTCCTTAAATATGCCTCTGTCTATTCAATGGAATCAGTCACCAAAGACAACAACTACTTTGCTAGAGGCACTTCAGAGTTTAGTTCGTTGAAGGCTTTCAGCGGTGTTAAAAGACAATCTCACACTCATTTTCTTCTTGGTAGTTAGAAACAAGAAATCGTATGGATCCAGATCAGGACTGTAGGGAGATTGAGCCATTTATTTCACATCTGACGTAATCAAATGTCACTGTCTGTTCGGAGTGTGGGACGACGCATTGTCACAGTGAAGGATGATACGTCTTCGAGGTCGTTCTGTACGCACTTCTTTCAAGACTGTTGGTAAAGAAATGGTTTTACACCACTCGGCATTAATCGTTACGATGACCCTCGAGTGGAACAAAATGACGGGACTACGTCGGCCTGGGTGGCGCAGTCGGTACAGTGCTGGCCTTTTGTACCCGAGGTTGCTGGTTCAATCCCGGTCCCGGCCAATGGCATTTAAGTTTGTTTAAATGCGACAGGATCATGTCAGTAGATTTACTGCACGCTGATATAACCTCGGTAGTATAAATGGCAGAGTCGACCTGGTTGGCGAGTTGGTATAGCGCTGGCCTTCTATGCCCCGGGTTCGATTCCGGGCCAGGTCGATGGCATTTAAGTGTGCTTAAATGCGACAGGCTCATGTCAGTAGATTTACTGGCATGTAAAAGAACTCCTGCGGGACAAAATTCCGGCACACCGGTGACGCTGATATAACCTCTGCAGTTGCGAGCGTCGTTAAATAAAACATATCATTTATCATTTAAATGGCAGAATTATAGCGACTAAAGAATAAGAAAACCGTCGTTTCGGCCTCTTTTAACTTTTGTTGACTAATCTTCGTCTTGGAAGATCCGTTATGCCGATCGACTTTATTTTCTGGCTAATAACAGTAAATCCATGTTTTGTCATCAGTTATGTCAAAAAGAGGAACTGACCGGCCTCGACTGAATTTTTTAAGTATGTTCGTGCAGCAATCAACACGTGTTTGTTTCTCAGCTTCTGTCAAATTATGTGGAATTCACCGAGCACACAGCTTGCTCATAGGAAGGATTTTTTTATTGTACCCATACGTATATTTAAAGTTTGGTCTACTCTGCGGGTAGATAATTCGATTATCTTCTTTAAACATTTGAAGCACAGCTACATATTTTCTGTCACTGGTTCCTGTAGTATATCTAACTAACCTCGCGGAAATAGCTGAAGTACGTACAACGTTTTGAATTCCACACACCAACCACACAAAGTCCTTGGTTGAAATCGTTGGATGCATTCTTTTTGCGTCAATGACGATATAAAATCATAAAAAAATCATAGCCCAAAAGTCTTGTGGATTTAAATCCATTAATTTGACAGACTGTTACTTCAAGAATGTCTAGCAGCTGAACTACGATATATTTTTTGAATTTGTGAGTAGTTGTCTTGGTAACTGAATTGCATCTATTATCGAACAAAAGAGAGTGAAGTTTTTCATTGGTGTATTTTATGACGCTTTATCAAAAGCTGTCGTTATCTAGCGTCTGAATGAGATTAAAGGAGATAATGCCAGCGAAATGAGTCCAGGGTCTAGCCCGAAAGTTATCCAGCATTTGCTCTTAATAGGTTGAGGGAAAACCTCGGAAAAACCTCAACAAGGTAACTGTCCCAACCAGGATTTGAACCCGCTCGTTTCACGTTCAGGGATGCTAACCGTTACTCCACAGCGCTGGACGAGAGAGAGAGGGAGAGAGAGAGAGAGGGAGAGTGAAGTATATTGCTTCACATATGAGCTTGCAGAAACTTTCAGTGTGTTCCTCTCCCCGTCAATTTTTGTGTAATTATTTTTCACTTGTTCAACATCTCAAAGTTACAATGCTGTTGTAAGATCTATGAAATTCTGAATCACTATTAATCTAAATTTATTTTGGTGCATCGATTACGAGGAAGGCGGGAGAACTTCCTTCATTAGAGGATTATAATTTATATTAAAACTCTCTACGTCGTCGTTGACGTGTCTGTGTGCATTCCGGTAATCAAAACCCGTAACGAAGAGGGAAACGAAGCACGATCCTCAATTATACATACTTGTCTAGAATATAGTTACTGAATGACAGCAGTTGTCTGACGGGAAATTGAGATTAACTCTGAGGAAGTTTCAGCTACCTCATTTCGAAGCAAAAATAATAAACCAAAAAGCAGTTTCAGCTATTCCCCAGTTTCATTATCTACTCCGCTGAAGCTTTTCCCAAAGTTTTCTATCCTTGGATTTTGTGAAACTATAACAGTCCCAAGAGAAATCCACAGCACGGAATTTCTGCAACTGTGTACTGTATACTTTTGGTCAGCGATATGTGCAGCATTTTAAAAATCTAAAATAATATAAAATGCGGTAATCTCTATATTTGTTTATTATTACTTCGCTTCTCGCTTTCTCCTACTTTGTGCTGTTTTCGGCTATGAAAATATCAGAGTATTGTGAAGCTTTAAGTAGTTAATTATGTGCGGTAATTTGACCTATCATGTTTTAGATTCTTGACTACGATTACTTATTACTACAGTCCTGTATTTGATTACGTAAAGCCTCAGAGCAACGCGCAACATTGTAAGTCTTACTTGACCAAGGCGAGTGGAGCCGCGGGAATAATGTGAACTAACGCGATGCGGTATTACGAACGCAGGAGCAGTAGCGCCACGGCTCCGGGCTGCAGGACTCCACTGGCCTTGATCGAGTAATATGTATGGAGTATAGCTCAAGGCGTCTGAGTTATAATCAAAATAAATGTTCAATATTCAGTAAAATGTTGTAATAATAATAATAAATAAATTTAGCTTCCCTTATGAAAAGGTTGCCAGATTTGACAAAGCGTATTACATATAATTTGGAAACATACCTAAAAGGTAAAATGATAAACATTTGAAACGGTTAGGGAATCGAATATACAAAATGTGCCCAATGTGCCCATTTAGAGTTAAGAAAGAGGGAAAAAATATCATAAGATAGGTTAGAATGATTTGAATGCCATATACCGCGAGAAAAATAATAGCACGGATTTATTGGCATTGACATCTAAACCAATCAACAGTCATCGGTTAAGTTAACTTGAAATTTTCATTATCACTTCATAGCTTATTAGTTATTACATACACCATATCCAAATTTAATAATGCTATAGAACAAACTAAGGAAGTAATGAATTTTTAGCAATACCTATATTTCATTTTCATTAACATCTCCCATAAAAAATCTCAATGACAAAGAAGATAACGACACGGATAACGACTTATTTCATTATAAATCCCTAATGAAGTTCCAGAAGAATTTGGTGGCAACGTCTTATTCTAAACAGGCGTGTTAAAAAGAATGTAACAGAAACGTCCAATTGTTTGCATACATTCTGAATGCTTAACAATGCAAAGCAGCTGAACAGCTATTAGGCCATATAAAAACAGTGTCCATTTTAAACTGTGACACAATATAGGTAAAGTTCATGTCGTACGAACTAATATCCGTTTTGTATCACGCTTTGTGCATTTCCATTCAACATGCTCCGCAGCAAAATTAATACATAATACAGAAATCCCTAACAAAAGGGAACAAACAGTTACAAATTACAAGTGTTGCAGGTTGGTTGATCCTCTTGATGATTACGAGCTCAAAGAGCATTCTACTCATAATTTTGATTCATATCACTCAGTGATACGTGCAGCAAACAGAACTCATAATATGCCAGTTACAGCTCACCTAGTTAATCGTTACAATTTGCAGTGCCAGAGAGATATTCCAACGCATGAAAGTAGGCACAAATGTTAGCTCTAATTCCTAACTTCACAACTACTGTTAAGGAAGAATTTTGCGGCTTTGGAGCAACTGTGCAGTAACAATGAAATAAAAAGAAAAGTGATCAAAGAAAACCTACTGAAAATTAATTTTCTTACACAAATCTCACATGACATTACAGTAAATGAATGAAACCTTTATATATTTTACGATGAAAGAGTAATGGAACGGAGAAAAATTCTCTCCGGCGCCGGGATTTGAACCCGGGTTTTCAGCTCCGTTCCATTACTCTTTCATCGTATGATGACGCAGAATATCTGCATGGAAATATCGTATGTACTTCGGTACATTATAATAATATACTTAATATATTTGATGAGAAATCGTCAGATTGTTATTAAGGTAAACCGGGACTGTAAGAAAAACTAATTCGTATAATGATATTATTTTCATAAATAATTAAATAAAACAAACAAATAAGTAACCACGATTTCATAAAGATGTACATAAATGCAGAAAGATGAGGATTCTACATTTGGTGGCGAGATTTACTAACACTTTTTGTTAAATGAGAAAAACATTTTGACAAAAATAGCAGAATACATTCAAAAGACGGAATAAAACAAGACTCTCAATATGAAAAGGTCTCCTGCAGTTCACTCATATAAGGGCCGAATCACGTAAAATAAAAGTGTCCAGTAAAAGCATTGAAATTTCGTAATGGTTATTGAAGCATAGTAGAAGCTATACTACCTCACTCATTTCAATTCATACTCAATAAGTGCATCTTCTCTTAAACTAATGAATCAATTTGCAAGACATTTTTACAGTGTTTTTTCCTGCCTATGTTCTACAAAGGAAACCTTCGGTTTAAGAATATCACACACATAACATGAATAATATATATATATATATATATATATATATATATATATATATATATTGAAAATAATGCTAGAAATTTTAAATAAAAAATTATAATATGTTTCCTATTTCACTAAGGGTGAAATATTTAACTAAATACTGGTTTAGAGTTTATAATAATCATTACTTGACAACTTTAAAATGTACAAAGAATATGAGTAAAGATTGTAGGAAGTAACGTGCACTTAAAGTTTGAGGTACATTGAGTAAAGTGGGACATGATATCAGATAGGACCTTTTCTTTGTTCTTGGATATGATATGATATGATATGATATGATATGATATGATATGATATGATATGATATGATATGATATGATATGATATGATATGATATGATATACGATACGACACGATACGATACGATATATGATATAATATGATATGATATGATATGATATGATATGATATGATATGATATGATATGATATGATATGATATGATATGATATGATATTATATGATATGATATGATATATGATATGATATGATATATGATACGATACGATACGATACGATACGATATGATATATGATATGATATGATATGATATGATATGATATGATATGATATGATATGATATGATATGACATGACATGACATGACATGACATGACATGACATGACATGACATGACATGACATGACATGACATGATATGACATGATATGATATGATATGATATGATATGATATGATATGATATGATATGATATGATATGATATATTTGATGTCAACATTTACAACCATGTAATGTGGACCTCACAATTTTTGTATCCGGTGCCACAATTACATTCGTTACAGATATACCTTCTGTAGGCGCTCTTATACTTGATTCGACCCCATTTAAATTGATCAGTATTCTCCCATTAAATCCTCAACAACTTAATTTAGATAATTCAAAATTTACACTTGTACGACTCTGTCCTTGATTTTCAGTACACTTATATCGTACACACCCTGTTTCAATAATACTGGTTACTAAAACGTACTGTACCATTGTCCAGTAAGTTCGTTATTATGTTGTTCTTGGATAAGAAACTCACCAATGAATTCAAAATTATTTATTGTATAACCGTGACAATTTTTATTCTATTCTGAACACTAAAGGCCTACTGAAATGCTTTAATCATAAAGGGTCACTGTCGGATCCACTATATTAAATTGTTCGGGAAGCAAAAAATATATACTATATATTTTTAGTTATTTCCTCACAAAGGTGGTGTTCCAGAACTCAATCCGAAAGTTTTTACTACTAGTATGAGTAGTATGCATATATTTTAATAATGCCAAAAGGTAGATTCTCTGAAAGGAATACTAAATTATAAACCAGAGAACACCGACACGTTGGACGTCCTCTTTCTGCCTGAGTGGAGGGATGAATTATTCTTTTGAAGTTGGGAACAGAGTAACAGGTTTAAACCTAGAAAGTTGACGTCATTGAAGAAGAATGATAGAATAAAAGTAACTAAAAATAATTACAATCAATAATTTAATCCTAAACGTGCAAGAGTTCACTTGCAGTCTGGAGTTTGTTGCATTTGTATTTAAAAACATAAAGACGTTTCAATATATCATAATGTTAATAGTAGTTCTCGATCATTGTAGGACAAAGGTATTCATCATAAAGAGGATGTTCAACTTTGAGCTAGCATAAGAAGGGTTGGGTATTGACTGTGCTTTATACCAAGTAAATGTTATCCTAAGCTAACTTTACGTCAAGTGATATTGTGTCCAGCTAACATTACGAAATGTCAACGCTACATAAAGACATCGTCATATAAAGCTGGCATTACGTATACAGTACACAGTATAAAGCTGACATTTTATGAACTCGTCTTTGACTCGAAACTCGAACCGAATGTAGTTTTTGCCATTTCAAGTTATCATCAAATTACAATTTTTATATAAACTCGATATTACAAGGACTGAATTGCTGTAAATTCGACGTTATATTAAGTTCAGTTAACACAAAGTTTTTGCATAAGTAAACAACATTAAGTTCCCTTTTGGTTATCTTTAAACAAATTCTATAGTAAGCAAATATTTTTTTAGCTCGAAACTCGTATATCTTTTCAAAGTACATTATTGTGTTCAACAAGTGATATGTTTACAGTACCGGTAAATATAATATGTAACAAAATCTTATTATACAATTCATCATAAGATTATAAATCAAATATAATTACTCATTAAATAAAAGTGTATCTGAAGTTAAAAAATATCCATTTGGGCCTACAGAAAACTAACAAAAAATCCATAATAATTGTCTTTATATTAGTTACAGCGGATGATCAAATTATTAGGGACACTTGGTAAAAGTAGGAATTTCATCTTCAAATTCACATGAAACACAAGTAATTTGGATTTTCTTAACTGGAAAAGCTTTATTACTCTAAATAGTGTTTTATAAACAATATTATTACATATTTAATTGTGTAATAATGAATATGGAATGAAATAAACAAGAAAACTAATATTTTGTCACACATCCCTTTGCAGCTATTACAGTTTTAACTCTCTTTGGCACACTAGAAATGCATTGAAGACAATTGTTTTTAATTTCTTGGCTGTGATGCCATATATTGATCAATTTTTCTATTAAAGATTGTTTATTTGCAATAATTTCTGAATGAATTTCTCCCTTCATTAGCACCAAAATATTTTCAATCGGATTAAGGTCCGGAGAGTTACCAGGACAATCCAGAACCCTAATTTTGTTATCAGACAGGAATTTTGTCATCTTATTTGCCTTGTGACAGGGCGCAGAGGTGTGCATGAACACAAAATCACCATCTGGAAACCATTCACGGACTTGTGAAAGAAGCCGTTCCTTCAGAACCTTTATGTATTGATATTGTCTCATCTTTCCTTGAACAAAATACAGGCGACCAGTTCCATGACCACTAATCACAGATCACACCATAGGCCTTAGAGGATGTTTAACAGTCTTCTACATAGAAAGGCGCCAATAAGAGATGCTGGAATCAACACATCTTCTATGACAATCCGTCGGAGGATCAAAGAGTTAGGGTTTTCATGTCGAACGCCAACCAAGAAACCATTCCTGAAACCATACATGGTGAAGAAGCGTCTCTCTTGGGCAAAGCAGCATCAATTTTGGACTATGCATGAATGGAAAAATGTGAGTTGTTTGTCATTCACATGATTTCTTTGTTAGTCACAATTTTACTTTGTGCAAATGTGTTTTATGTAGGCCTACTGTTTATTTCTTTTTTCAGGTTTGTTTTTCAGATGAATCTACCATACAGACACTTGCTGACAAATCTGTGTTCGTTAGAAGGCGTAAAGGTGAAAAGTACAATAATGACTGTATTATGAAGACTGTTAAACATCCTCTAAGCCTCATGGTGTGGTCTGTATTTTGTTCAAGGAATGATGAGACAATATCAATACATAAAGATTCTGAAGGAACGGCTTCTTCCACAAGTCCGTGAATGGTTTCCTGATGGTGATTTTGTATTCATGCACGACTCTGCGCCCTTTCACAAGGCAAATAAGGTGACAAAATTCCTGTCTGACAACAAAATTAAGGTTCTGGATTGGCCTGGTAACTCTCCGGACCTTAATCCGATTGAAAATATTTGGGAGCTAATGAAGAGGCAAATTCATTCAGAAATTATTACAAGTAAACAATCTTTAATAGAAAAACTTATCAATGTGTGGCATCACGGCCAAGAAATTAAAAATAATTGTCTTCAATGCATTTCTACCTATGCCAAATAGAGTTAATGCTGTAATTGCTGCAAAGGAATGTGTGACAAAATATTAGTTTTCTTGTTTGTTTCATTCCATATTAATTATTACACAATTAAATATGTAATAATATTGTTTATAAAACGCTATTTAGAGTAATAAAGCTTTTCCAGTTAAGAAAATCCAAATTACTTGCGTTTTATGTGAATTTGAAGATGAAATTTCTACTTTTACCAAGTATCCCTAATAATTTGATCACCCACTGTAATTAACTCGATCGCCAGACAATGACCGTTTTCATTTCTTAGCACGTTAATTTTGCACTAATTAAGTGAAATGCAATATGCTGCCATCTAGTGAGCAAAAGTTCGATTCTTGCCGTGAGTGGAGTGTTATCTTCATTCTAGGGGCTTCGTACTTCACCCTTGTCTTGCTTTCAGACATTCAAATAAAGAAAATCTCATCCAGAGAATTGGCTTCTGGAAAGGTTCCCAAAATGCTGGCTGCGTTTCCACGTTGGATGGCTATTCCTATTCGTTGCCGTAGGTAATTGGTGCAGTGAGGGTCTCCAGTAACAGTCACCAAACTTCTGCCAATTTCGGACACTAGGTCTTTTGTTTCTTTATACCAGGAGCCTATTGTTTTGACAGCAAAGACGATGAAGATGTAATTGTCTACTAGATGTACGTATTTACGACGTTTACTGCGTACGGCAGATTCTGCTGCAGAGCTCGTGATTTTAGAAGTTGACGGCAAGTGGGATGGAGCTAAGGTATATACAGTATTGTAAAATTCATTTTACTTGAAAATTATTTTAATATTATATATTGGACTGTAAGTCAGGTTTATGTTATTAAAGAGCGTTGTAATATTAGGTTCATTGTATACAAAGCTGGTTAATTGCATAAGCAGTCTTTGCCAGGTATGGGCACTATATACACCGCGCGGGCACTGTATACACCACCTTTTCATTTCTCTCCCCACATATTCTGTCTGCGTGTACAGTAAGCAGAGGTTGCGTCCTATTCTGTGACTGAGTGACCAGATCTTCAGCCTGTTACGCAGGCAGCCCGGGTTAGAGTCCCGGTAATGCATTATGATTTTTCTTTAAAAATTTATAGTGATACGTGTGGCGGACAAAGTCACAGTTGGGGGTTTCTCTCGGGTTTTCCATGTTCCCAGATTAGACATTACATCATTTCGTCATTAATTCTCCATTACGTCATCATTCCATAGCATTCCCCTACACCAGCAGGCGACGCATTAAGGGGTGACTTGGGGTGACGAGTGGGGTGACTTGCTCGAAACCTGAGTACGCAGCGAACACCTCTCCCCCGCCCCCGCCCCCGCCCCGCCTCTCTCCCCACCCCCCTCTCTCTCTCTCCCTCACTCTCTCTCTCTGTTGTACGGAGGAAGACCCTAAGACTTGCACTGCAGCCTGAGGCTTATTGTGCTTACCATTCCTATTCTGTGAATGAATGGGTAGCTATTTGAAAATTTGATGACGTCACGTGTACAGTATTTTGTACCATAATGTAGTTACATGCATCAAATCTCCATACTCATATTAGCCCCTCGTTCTATAGTCACGACGCTGTTATTCCCGGCCTGACTCCCCCTCCTTGCTTACGTCTTAGGAAATGAAGGCTCTATAAAGTCTAGGTAGGTAGTATCGTTCGCCATTGTTGTTCTTTCGTTGCCGAGCTACCAGACGAGGAATCTATTTGCCACACCGTTAAACGTTATCATGTCGTAGCTCCTATGATAATAAATCAAACGCACTGTAATTCAGCAAATAATTGAGCGGCAAATGACGTCCTCGTGTGCTTTCTGCGAACGCCAACGAAAGAGCTAAAATGGCGGGCGATTATATTAAGTATTTATCGAGCCTTGGGATATGCATAATGTCTTCATCGGCGAATCACAAGACGCACAGTTTAAAAGTAGCCGACCTGCAACGTGATTGGCTGCCGGAAATTAGAGCGACGGGTCTATAACATAATGCTCTAAAACAAAAATTCCAATACCTATCCAAACAAAAAAGTTATAATAGGTACACAAGATAATTGGGACACTCTGTCCTATGTAAATAAATCAACTGTAAAACAGACGCTACGTCAAGTTCGTTTTACTTGGCCTGTTTTTTTAAGTTCCGTCATAAGAATGATATATATGTAAATAAATCAACTCTAAAACAGACGTTACGTCAAGTACGCTTTACTTAGCCTGTATTTAAAGTTCCATCATATCTATGAGTGTAAATAAAATTAATGTTACGTCAAGTTTACTTTATAACGTATAAAGTTGATGTAACTTGAAATTGGTTGTATAATTATAAAGTCTACGTTACGTGAAGTTCACATTATGTAATATCGACATTACGTCTTTGCATGAAGTGAAATTTGCGTTGCTTTATGTAATGTATACAACTTCACATAAAGTATAAGTTACTTCAAATGAAATTTAAATAAAATCTACATTACATCAAATTAACTGAATGTAAATTTGATGTTAGGTAAGTTAATTCGAAACTGATTCGAATTTACCTCAGGTTGATTCGGCATAAAATCAACTTTACGCTAAATTAAAATGCAATAATTGATATTATATCATGTTATATTTAAATATATTCGCAAAGCTTTAAATTAATTTCATAGTAACGCAGAAGTTTGCAGATCAGTGTGATATATTATATTGACATTAGGTACAGCCAGCGCAATAGATCCTTGGAGAATATAATCATGCCGTAGCCTGAATAATTTCAAGGGAAAAATTGTTCCGGGGCCGGGTATCGATCCCGGGACCTCTGGTTGAACGTATCAGAGGTCCCGGGATTGATACCCGGCCCCGGAACAATTTTTCCCTTGAAATTATTCAAATCTGCTTTACAGGGAGCTTTACCAGAACGACTAGATTTGCATATCATAGCCTGTTCCCTCCCATTACGGTCAAACCACACAGGAAGATAGAGAATATTATGTACAGTACGATTATTTAGTCCTGATAGTCGCCGGAGATGTGCTCGTGGGACAGGCGAGTCCATTTATTTACGCCAAGTGGTGTTTGGGTTATTCACTCGCTTGCCTTTACCGACCGCTCGCCCTATCTCTACTCCGGAACTCTCCCCACTCCTTCTATTACTTCTAACTCTTTCGCGTCGCTGAGCTGTCAGGACTAAATAATCGGTCTGTAACCTTGCGTAACTGTTTAAATTCTT
Organism: Periplaneta americana; assembly: GCF_040183065.1. NCBI lineage: Eukaryota > Metazoa > Arthropoda > Insecta > Blattodea > Blattidae > Periplaneta > Periplaneta americana. The sequence goes on from NC_091133.1 coordinate 91,073,894, forward strand.
AAGCTATCCATTGCGCTGACTTAACAGTTGTCTACTTTTAGGATTTGTAATGTTATACAGGGACATCATTTTATTTTTACTAACATTTTTAATATTAACCTGGCTATACCTTTAGAGAACCGGAAACACCGTTCGCTACCTTCTTCCACGACTGGAGTCCGATGATACCGGTGTAAAACACAAACAAATCACTTTACTAGGTATAGGAGGGTAGAAAAGTACTTCATCCATTTACGTAAACTAGAAAATATCGCGATTTTGAGTTTGATAATTTTCATTATATTTTTGTTTAATCAAAATGCAGTACTGTATTAAGAATAAGCGTTTTTACTCACGAACTGAGCTATCCATGCGAACGTATTCATTATGAAGTGTATATTATACTGTCTACAGCCCATTAGCGTACAATATAGAGAATGAAGTTCAATTGAAAAATAATCGTAATATGGATATTTAAACACATTTTTGAAAATGATGGTCGTTCATTTCGATACACGCTTCAATTCTTTTGTGCATATTATCGCACTATAGACTATTGCATCTAATTCCAATTGCCAGTTTCGTCCTTCGTACTAGTAACTCATGTTGAAATAATTCTGTACCTACTCTATAAAAGAGTACCTTACGTACTGTAAATTCAATCTTCACTTCTGCCCGACCCGCACAGATAAAATTACTCAAACATGCTATCTACTGTCCGTCCATGTGGTTATGCCGCAGGATCGTAGAAAGGAGAGAAATCACGTGACAGTTAATTACTTAACGAGGCCCTTTCATTTAAGTTATTTTAAACAGTTGTATAATATTACGTAAACGTCCAATTCCTAACAGAAATTAATGTTTTCAGAAAAGAGCTAAGACAGCCCTGCTTTTACAAAGGGGCGCGCAGAAGCAGGTGGGGGAAATCGGGATGCGACGTAGGCAAACGGACAGTACCTGTGCGAAAATATGATTCAATATTGAAAGTTATTTCGTCACTGGAAAACGCGAACATATTTCTGGAACGTACTATACTCAATAACTCAGTGCTGTTTACTATATGCAGCCTTGATTCTGTCTGGAGAACAGTTGAAACTTCATTAGTAGAAGGGGTGGGAGTGAAGTACATTCAAAAACTCAGGTACAATAAAAATTGAAGTAAAAATAAAATGATATCCCTGTACTAATACATTGATTTAGGATTTACAGTAATATTATGGACGTGTTTATGTGATTAATGATCTATAATGACTTATTCGACATACAGGAATGCCTGGTAAGAAGAACACCATCGTTTACCAGTGCTGTCCGGAGCCTTACGTCGATGTGACCTTCACCATTCAGATCCGAAGGCGAACTCTTTACTACTTCTTCAACCTGATTGTGCCCTGCGTGCTGATCTCGTCCATGGCGCTGCTGGGCTTCACCCTTCCACCCGACTCCGGGGAGAAGCTCACCCTAGGTGAAGTATTATCTTCCTCCAGCGAGTTTTTTCTTAGGCACTGCACCAGGTATTTATCCGAGATCCTTCGTGCCTCTTGGGAGAAGGCTGGTGCACAATGGGCATGTCGCGCCATTGTCTTGAGTGAACCAGAGCGGACGACAAGCAGTATCGATCCTGCCAGGATCTCGATAGCATCCTGCTGTCATGTCTTACTGAACGTACAGTGATAAGATTTCAATTCTGTTAAAATTTCAACTGTTTCCTCTAAGTGACATAACATGATAAAATCGTTTTTTGAGAGGCCAATGACTTTTCACATATTTTACATACAGTGCACTATACCAAGGTTTTTATTTACTGTAAAAAGTGTTCGTCCACTAAGAATTCCAAAAGAATAGTAAGACGTCCATGATAAAATGGAATTTTTACAAATACATCAAAGAAGCTGCTACTAAAGTAACTCATTCAATATCAAACACAAGTAAAGTTGTAGGTATCAACCTAGATCATATATGTAACAGATAGCCCATCCCTATGTTAAAATTTGGCAGTACTTTGAAGGGAACAACCGCCAGGATCGCCACCCGTCCGCCGTAAACGAACACGAGATGGCAGTATAGTCGCTAATGGAATTCAAATGAAAATTATGACGTGACTCCTTATGTAGCAACTAGATGGCAGCATAGCCAACTTGACAAATGTTGTTAACTGCAAATCCTAAAAGGCCGAGCTATCTGGGTATATATGATCTAGGGGCATCAATTAACGAGGGAATTTCAGCTTAAAACGATCATATCTATCAATTTCGAAAATAATGGCAATTTGGAAGTACATTTTATGTTAATTGTGTTAAGTATTTCACTTTTATTTAAAGATTATATTAACACTAGTGTTTTCCTCATTTTTAAATATTATGTAAGTATGTATTCTAGATAGGATCGAATTTAAGATTTTCTATAATTCTTGGTTTAAATATACAGTAGATTCCGCTTAATAGGAGCACGTTGGGACCATGTGTTTTGGTCCAAAAATGCGGCTGGGTCTCTTAACCGGAGTTAGATACATATATTGACGTGTACTGTTGTCCCTCTAAGCTTTGTCCTAATATACAGCTTTATTGAGCCAAAACGCATGGTCCCAACGTGGTTCTATTAAGCGGAATCCACTGTATTTAGTTATATAATTTTTTTTTTATTTCGATTACTGCACTTCACTTTCGGGACTTTTATTTTATGTTTAAGATTTAAATTGCAATTTTTATTTTTCACATTTGTGACTTTTCATATGAAAACAGAGCAATCACTGGGAATTTTAATTTAACTTCATTCTTGTAAGTATCACTAATAAATATATAATATAAGGATAGAAAAAGTCTAACAGTTACCCTTCAAAATTAATTCTCCATTAAATGACACATACTTTGTTACGTTTAAATAAATACACATACATATTATTAATTTCATTTTAGTGAAATAATGTGTCTATTTTAGCTATATAAAAATATTACGCAAAAATCATTAAAATTAGAAAATGATACTAATATAAATTTAATGAGATTGATATAGAGGAACAACTTACAAAACTGGGCATGTGTCAATCTTAAAGAGTGACACAATATACTATTCACCTCCTCCTCCCTAATTGTCAGCCAAGAGTAGCGCGTACTGATAACAGTGATGCGTCAGTTGAAGTCTCAATCAGTAGCGACAATGGTTCAGATTAATGGAGGAAAAAATATAACTCCGCCTCAAGCACAGCGGTAAGGTTTAGTAACTCCTACAACGGAGTTTTGCCAGTTGTATAGTTATAGTATTTAAAGGCCATAAAAACAGTTATCAATCACGACAATTTATTAGAACAGTCAAGTAAAATTGAACTCAGTTCTATGTATGAACTTCAAACAAATTGAAATCACAATATAAAAAACAAACAAACTATCAAAATTTTTATGAGCGTAGCTTTAATGAAAAAAAAAAATATATTTTTTTTGTTAACATTCATAGGTACTGTGTAGTTAACAAAATTTTTACGATATTTCAGCGACTTTGAACATATATTTATTGTGCACCAGTCTTTATGTTATTGTTTTTGTACAAAATAAATTCAGGCCGATATAGGCATGAGTATGGGCAACATTCACACACTGGACTTGCATCGGATTTTTAAAAACCTATAGTGTATATTTATTAGATTTTATATAATCAATCCTTTTCTCCCCATATAAGGCACTAAAAATCGCGCATAGTATTTCATATATTATGTAATTTACAAAATAAAAATAATAAATTATTTACGGACTCTTTTTTTAAGTCAGGTTTTTAACTTATATCCTATATACCAATACAAATCTTCGCCAATAGAAGAATTAAATAGGCTTAAATTATATATTTGATGGTGAAGAATATAAGAATATATGGTTAATATAAGTTTGAATGGTTTTCGCAATATAAAATCAATTAAAATATATAACTTGTATACATTACGTAACTTTTTCTTATTTCTAATAATGCATTACGATTTGATTTAGGTAATAACCAAAAGTTAACAGATCTTAATCATAACATACAAAACATTTTACAATAAAAATATTCTCGGCTTTGTTCAACTGTTATATACATTTAATTTATATTGTGAAAGGATATGTAACTTAAATTTGAGAAATTCTTTAAAAAATTAGTAGGTTCTACTTTAAAGTTGTATATTTATCATTTAATTCTTAGCACTTAATTCTTATAAAAATTGATATTGCATTTGATCTGTATTTATCATAAGATGTTCTAGCAATATATTCGTTTATACATCTTCATCGAATAATTGACTAGCCTCATTTTATGTTAATGTCGATTATTATAACACACAGGGCTCTATTTAACTCTATACTTTCTCAACGTCACAGGCTTTGAAATACTTTACTAACATAAAATCTCTAGGTGCAGTCTAGAAAAAAATTATACAGTTTGTACAGTTAAGTAAGGTAACTTTATGTCAATCAAAATAACTTCGTACTACTTTTCTGATTTCATGTCAACCGATTAGTGCTCAAGTTATTCACAGTATTTCTGAAGAAGAATTATAGACAAAACTTCGCCTAATACTTCTGAAGAGACTGGAAAACGAAATTAATTTGGAAAGTGAAACTGACCACATAATCTAAATGATGATGATTATGAACTAAAAAGTTACAATAGGCCCTATGACACAAAAATATCATATATTGTACATGATATATAAGAATATATTAAATGAAGTTATCAAATGGCAAAAAGTTACCCTTAATGCTAAAAGAGTTAAACAAAGTTACCAGCAAATGCTCTTTTACAGATTGCACAAAATGTGTACTAATATGACAGTATCAAAAATATGACTAAAAAGCGCTTTAGGAATACTCACATTTTATATAAGAGTATGTATATTGAGAAAATCTCATTAAAAATATTTCAAAAGTGAATTTTTAGTGGAGTAGAATCTAACAGCGAAATGATTCAGTGGTTATAAAATTGTGTTTCGGAAAATATCGTAGTTGTGCGTTTGAATGTATATATTGAATAGGCTATATGCTAGCATAATTCTATAGTAACGATTTAAAAACATATTTCAATCAAAATCTATAATTAAATTAAGGGATGTTAGTTTGTATTATGAAGTCAGGGGGGAGTGACACATTGTGTATGCTTAGAGTAGCAACTAGCGGTGAAGAAAACATATATCTTCTGCTGTCAGTATCTTTTTAATGTGCCAGTTGATATAAACAACAATAAAATGAAATATAAACGCTTAGTATATATTTTTGAAATATAGATTACAGGTGTACATTTTCAATAATAAGAATTTTCACTATGTTCAAAGCCAATTCGTCGAACGTTGGTAAGATAGACAGTAGCATCTACCCCTTCATGGATAGTAAAGAGTGTGAGTAGAGGGGAAAGCCTATGAACCAAACTGAAATGGGGATTAGTACTAGTAGTGAAGATGCATAAGAGAAAATGAAAATTCAAATGATGATACAGATAATTTAACGCGTAATGAAATGAGAACGATATCGAAAAATGTTGGCGGAATGATGTCGATAGAAGCTGATATTTGGGAAATGGGATAACCCCGTCAAAATCCACAATTTGAGTCCGGACTGTGTGCGTGAGTGGGTGAGAGAAGAACTGGGAAATTAGGGCAAATTCTTATTTTGTTCCTTATATTAATATAAAATGTGTTCAATATATCCACGTTTAATGAAAAATATGAAACGTTATACTGGTTTACAATACTCTAAAATGCTTATTTACGTTGCCAATTAATATTTTACAGTTTTGGTTCTTAAAATGCTTATTTTTGTAAATTAAAAAGAAATATGATTTTCACTACAATAAGAATAAGACTACTTTTAAACTCTACGATTCACATTCTAAGTACAACAAACTAAGTAAGAAGCTGTTGTTAATTGACAATAAGCACGTTCGATTAGAAACAGCTCTTTCCCATATTGGGTTGTTGCAAAAGTTCGTAGAGTTTGTTCGTTTGAGATGATTAAAAGACAGAAATTAATGAATAATATAACATTCTACATTGTCTATGATTCTCTGCCAACGCTGAAGTAGTTTTTCGATTCAGCGTCTGAAGAAATCAGCTGGTTTACATTAAAGAAGTCGTCAAGCCAAGTTTACAAAGCATCTTCGTTATGAGAGGAGTTCCTTGAAGAACGCAAAATAGTGACCTCGACCGTCTCGATCAACACGACTACCTGCATCAACACTAATTCGTCGACCGCATCGACGACCTTGACCATTACCATCACCCCCTTGAACACCTCGACCGTCAGCTGGACAAACTCGAACATCTCGACCGCCACGACTATTTCAACTGCACGACCGTCTCCAACATCATGAACACTTCGATCGCCATGGTCATTTCTACCAACACGATCAACTTGATAGCAGTGATCACCTCGACAGCCTTGGCCAACTCAATCACCCCCGCCAACCCGATCACTTAGGCTATCTCGATCGCCATGATCACCTCGACCAAACTTACCACCTCCAATATCATGACCATCTCAACCACCACGACCAACTTGACCACCTCGACCGCTATGATCACCTCTACTAAACTGACTACCTCCATCACGAACACCTCCATCGCCATGACAATCTCTGCCAACATGGTGAACTTGAAAACAGTGACCACCTCGACTGTCTCGACCATTAATCCACCAACAAATCAAGCACTTCCACCACAATGACCACCCTGGCTAACACAACCACCTGAATCAGCACGATTATCTCGACTACCATGACAATCTTGGTTACTATAAGCTCCTCTATCATCACGAGTTGGTCACCATCTTTTGTGAATATTAAGAAACAGAATTTAAAATGCTTAATAGTTGTAAAGTTTTTCTTCATATGACGGAATATTTTAGCACTTTCTCAGAATATAATTTAATAGAAGAGACTTGTAACTGAAGGCTTTTCACTTGGAAAATTTAGAACAACCGCGGAGTGCGTGTCCTGCTTTCCAGTTTAGTTTAAGCACATTTTAGACAAAATTACCTGCGTCGTAATTAATTTTATAGCAAAAAGTAATGTAGCACTTGCTATATCTTACGGTATTGCTTTCCAGTAATGTTGTAAACATTTTGTTTCAAACTGTAATTCCTGATCATAATATTATCGAACAAAAATAGAAGTAGGCCTATAATAAAAATAAATTAGTATTCTTGAGCAAGTTTAATCTCCACTTATTCCTGGAATATGTGCGGCACTCTTTATGAATCTTCAGTACACATTGTAGATATAATCCGGAATATTTTAGAGACAGCTCAATTGTCTTAAGTTTTTTTTTTCTGAAGAAATTTAAAGCTTAATTATAATCTCTTCAACTCGTTTCAGCCTTAGAAATTATTCACAAAGAAAGTGAAAACAACAGTGGTACACTCCTACAGCTTACTGTGGAAAATACAGTTCTTCCCTGAAATCCTCACAGTTTCGTACTTAAAGAATACAGCTTGTACTTGTACATAAGAAAGGAGAAACATTACCGCCTAAAGTGTTACAACACCATTTGGCAAGTATAATGTGTAAGAAGGAGGTTTTCTTAGTAGGTTATTTTACGACGCTTCATCAACAGCTTAGGTTATTTAGCGTCTGAATGAAATGAAGGTGATAATTCCGGTGAAATGAGTCCGGGGTCCAGCACAGTAAGTTACACAGCATTTGGTCATCCTGGGTTGAGGGAAAACCCCGGTAAAAACCTCAACCAGGTAACTTGCCCCGACCGGGAATTGAACCCGTGCCACCTGGTTTCGCGGCAAGACGCACTAACCGTTACTCCACAGGTGTGGACAAGTAGGAGGTTATAATATTTATAATCTATTGGTAATATACTAAAATACAGTTTGTTATAACGTGTTATGTACCAAAAGTCTTCAACTTTCTTAAAGTTCTAGTCATTGATTTCAATTATTAGAAAGTGTTAGAGAGGTTTTATTTTGATAAAAAAACAAGCAACGCATTTCTTATAAATCTAAGTTGCCTAATAATTCGTACGTCATCTCGAAATACACTACATACATACGCCTATACAGGATGATTCAAAAGTTTTTGTGAAATGCTAGGTGGGGAAAGAATAGAAAATATAAATAACTTATTTTTAATACGACATCATTTCTGATATAGACCTACAATTTCCTGAAATTTAATTTGAAACACAATGATATTATGTTGCGATTTCTTTTACATGGAGTTGCTATTACTTAATTAGGATTCTAATAACATCAGAACAACATTAACATATCATTAAATACTTTGTTATCGTTACTTAGAAAATACGAGTTCGTACCAGCAGTATTATATCTGCGGAGCCTTTCCTTACAAGATCGGAAATTGTTCATAACATTGGGGTCTTTTCGTATATTTCTATGGCAGCTCGGATATTTTGCAGCATTAATTCTTCATTAGGCTCTATCTAGAGTTCAAGTTTAAAGATGAAACAATTAAATCGGGTTTATTTATTATTGAGAAAAGCTATTTGACATTCTTAAGTTTAGTGTATTTAGATTCTACCATCAAAAGAAAGCGTTTGCTTACAAAACATAACCCCGTCTAGAGATGTCATGACGTATGGACAGGTAAAAAAAGGCTGCTATACACGATAATTGATATAGTATATTTCAACTGTAACTATTTCGGAAACTATTCCATATAATGGATTTTTTATTTTTTATCCCAAATAAAGTTATCTTTCATGTCCTAGCATTTCACAAATAACTCCGTATAATCAGAGCCAAAACTTTATTTTTAAACACAAGCGAGTATTATTGCTATACAGATTAGGGCACTCATCGAACAAAGAAGATTTGTGAACTTTCTTTTCAGTCAATTACGTATCACTGTAAATTATATTAAACAACGAATGAATATATTACTTTAAAATAAAATTTGGATATGATATTTTACTGACCATGTAAAGAGATGTAACTGTTAATAAAACGTTAGAAATATTTGCGTCATGTGTTTTAAGTAGGCCTACAGAAAATCTTCAACGCTCCGAAATATCTCGAACCACGTAACGAAATTCTTATATGAATAATTATTTTTACTTTCATAATCATAGACAATCATATTTTACAGGAGACTCTCTTTATCAATTATTTCATTCTGCATTTTAGAATGAATATACATTCATAGAAGTACTTACATAACATTACATATACAGTGCGATCGAAAAGTCTCTCCGCAGCTCTAATAGTTCTAGTAACCTCAGAATACATCTCTGTAGAAAGTTGGCACTCCCCCATTCATTCCGGTTTGACAACATCAAACCCCCAGTCCATCACATGCTTAGCGGCCAGTGCTGCCACTTGAATTCTCTGCCTAATGGATTCTCAGCTACACATGCACTGCGGAGAGACTTCTAGATCGTACTGTATTGCATTGCACATACACACATACTTACATACATACATACATACATACATACATACATACATACATACATACATACATACATACATACATACATATATATTGTGCAACAAAAATTAGCTGAGTTACAGTATTAATTAAAATACACTTGGTTTCAGTCATCATAATTACTAGAAAATCGTCTTATTACATAGAAATTGATCTAAATCTCATATTTGTTTTACAACTATATTTTTTCGTTGTACACAATACTTGGATTTAATTTCGTAGCACTGTTAAGTTTTGAACAAAACCAAAAGTTACAAAGTTTACGTCGAATCAGTATTGCGCTTGTATCCTTGTTGCGCAAATTGATGGGATTGCTTATTCCATTGTTCGTGTAATGTGCTCAACTGCAGGTCAGAAGCCGTACTCAGTTTTTATGACGCAATTTTGTATAATAAAGTTGGAGTGATATATATGCGTTTAATGACCCGGCGTACTCAATGTCGTGACGGTGAAATATGTTGGAAACTGTTGCTTTCGGGCAAGTTCAAATTCCTGCCGACAGTTTATATAAATGTTTTAAGATAAATTAAACCCCTTCTGAAAGTTCACAATAAATCCTACCTTCTACTTCCCGGGAGAAATTTTAACTTCCTCAAATATATCCTTTGCTTTAACGGCTTATTTCAAAAAATGTTTACAATGCCAAAACTGTTACTTCAACATTTCATACACAAGACGTTACACTAATTTATACCTGAGTTCATAGAACTTTTCCCTGAAGTCATCATCATCGTCATCATCATCATCATCATCATCATCATCATTAACTTCAAGTTTTAGGCCGATGACCTGTTCCGCCTCCAGAATTTTATCGGTCAAACTGGTCTCTCCAACGTCTCTTTGGTCTTCCCACTCGTCTTCTTCGTGTAGGTCTATAACACCATGTTCTAAAAGGTATGCTACCGTTGGGCATTCATGTTATATGGTCGTACCAATTAGGCCTATTTCTATATTTTTCAATTGCAGTTGTTATACTCTCGATATTCATTTCTTGACGTATATCTTCATTTCTCATGTCCCTGAAGTCATAGGCTATACCATAAAAAGATCTTCAAATGAACATGAGTCTGATTAAGAAAAGTTGCGCGGTTATTTTGCAAGTTACTGTGAATTAATAATTTACCTCATCCACGTATTGTCAAATTTAACTGTCCTGGCCGTCAATTATGAAGGTCCTTTTAATCTGCTTCAATTAGTTGCTCAGAATTTAAGTAAATACGAGTTTTATTTTGCGTGCTATAACACGTGGTGTGCACGTTAAAAATACCAAACTACTTATGATTATGTCGGATTTTCGTAAAATACTTTAATTAATATAAATACCAGTAATTGAGATTGTTCCGTAAATAATTTATCAAGATATTTTAGCTTCGTGACCTTGACGGTTAGTACAATCAAATATGCAAAGTTTTGGTGTCATCTCGTTGGCATAACTTTGAAGGTGTTTGCAGATGCATTGAAGTTAAAAGTAAAGTTTTACTTTTCGAAGTCACTGCAGCTAATAACTGGATTTTAAACAAATAAGAACCGTGGATTAAATGTTTAAAAACGAATACAAATTTAACACCCGTACGCTCCATTCCCGGTCGGTGTCTTGACAGAACTCGGTGTACACGTACGCTAAACGTTAACGCTATGTTGACGTGATTGACATCAGAGCCATTCACCTCACATTATTTCAATAGCGGCATCCGTTACCTCTAGGCGGATAACGTGGAAGGGAATGAAGTTTACCGTAGACCTACATAATTCGGTGTTAAAACATATCATTTGTGATTCACCAACTGTGGATATCCATCTAGGCCCACTTAGAACCAACTCAAGATGGATAAATTATTCAGGCCGAAGTACAAGAAGGCTCAGGAAATAATTTTTCGTTGAGATTCCAACAGAGAAAAGATTGGGTCGTGAGTACTCCGCCAAGCAAAAACACTACTTTGTTTAACTCGCCGTAACTCGGCAACCAGTAAATATTTTGAATAGCGATCACTTTTAAAAGTAATTTTCATTCTTTCTCAACATGTCTCTCATTTGACCCCCATCTAAAGTGAAAAAACAAAAAAATTTAAAGCTTATCAACTTTTGAACGTGTAAATGTCTATTCTGAACAGATCACATGGAAGTTAGTATTTTTTTTCTTACTTCGAAAAAAAGACTTTCATTTCTAATCTTTTTTTCTATGTCTTCCTTAGACATTGAGCTCTCGATTACAAAACTTACAGTGCGCCTGATTGATTATATCATAGGAGCTACGACAAGTATGCTAATATGTCATACCTATCAAATCTAACGTCATAGTTCAATGTACATATTTTCCATACTTTGATTTCACGTAAACGTTGAAATCAAATAATTATATTTTTGTCACTTGCGATTCATAATTTTCAGTTTAACATGCCTTAGAAGTTTCTCAGAGCAAATTTGTAACAGCCTGTATAGAGGTTCATATAGATAGAAAACATTTTTCAGAAATAGGTGTTAGGATTTTTGTAGATTAGGATATGTATTCTATAATTTACGCACATGAGAAAGTTACAATTAAAGACCTAACATTCTAAATGTTCTAAGCGCCAATTTTTTATATGTTATTTTATCCAATCTAAGGGAGGAACATCCATATAAGAATATCATACTGAATTGTCTTTGTCGTAGCTCAACTGGAAGTGACTCATTCGTACGCCAAAAGACGGTGTTGTAGGTATCTCAACATGCATTTCACAGTGTTTTTCATCAATAACTCAGAAAGTTACTTTTGGCACATAGCACATTTAGAATGTTAGGTCCTCAATTACTCAGTTAACTAAATAATTATCCTTTTCTAAATCTATGCTGCAGTTGAAACACATGCAACTTTTAATTTGTCTTTAAAATGCAATATTCGACCGTCTTTAGCATAAACTGTCTTCTGTAACTAGCCTTCCATTAATTTCTTCCATCTATGTTAACAATTTCATTCTATTTTCAATTCAACAGCTATTTTCGTATTTTATAAAATATATAATTCTTTCCTTTTGTAATTAAGAATTCTTACAGTAAGCATGATAAGAATTTCTACTCAATTTTAATTATGTTTTCATTATACAATTCATTTTCATTGACTTTACTACGATTTTTAATTATGCACGTATTACTACATACAAATTATGTACCGGTAATTTTACAGAAAACATTCAACGAACTACTGACGTGAAAATAGTAATTTTTAAAGTTATGACGCAATTTTCGTATAAATCATTAGACTGTTATTTCAATCGCTACAATGTGCAGTTCCATGGAAAGGCTACTCATTCAACATTTGTAACAAAAATCTATAATGATGTATTAAAATATTTTAATAATTACGTTCTGTGAAATCTGTTATTCTATTTTCAAAGCAACAAGCCTGAAAATCATGAAAATTTTCCAAAATATTTTCATTGACTACTTCACTTCTTTAGAATGTATATTTTAAAATCCCAAAGGGATTTATTTCAAGTCTAATTTCAAATACGTTTATTTTTTTAATTAATGCTATAGGGGGATGTAGCATTTAAAGAGCTGTTAAATTATTTTTCATCTAAGAATTTTATTTTACAAATTTCTGATTACAAATCTAGTAACGTTTTGTTCTGAAGTTGGCTCCCTGAAGTTACTAAATGAATGTAGCGGAGGAGAATTTTGATAAACATTCATTTTACTTTCTAATCCATTTTTCCGTAAGTCCACTTTTCTTGATTCAACATCTAATATTTATGTCAAATATTAATTAATCTTGATGAAAATTTTACTGCAAGTATTTATGAGATAGCTGCATGTTTCTGCGTATTTATTGTGTAAGAAATACCGCCAGTTTATTTTATTATTTTTATGAATTACAGAACAAATAACTCAAAACTTCAAAATAATTTTTTTTTTAAATGAATAAATGAGATATTTTATCAAATGAATTTATACAAATGTTTCTCTATGTCTTGTGAATTTAACAAAAAAATCTTATAAATTGAGATATCCTACTAAAAACTTGAGTCTGAAAATATAAAAAAAGAAAATAAAATAGAAAATCAGAAGTAAAAAACACTTGGGAGTTCAAAATTTGGATTTTATTAATACTTTGCATAGTAAACTTTCTCCCAAAATTTGGTTGAAAAGAAATTATTAGGAAAAAAGTTTCCACTTTTAGTGGAGTGTCCTCTTCACAGATTTTCTTGGAATCTATTATTTCATAATTATACGTATAGTTATAATATATAATTAATACATATATATTTATATATTTTATACGTATAGTTATTTCATGTGCATAACGCGTTACATTTTCCTTCTGTTCGGCTAGAGAAATTAATGATACTAATACAGTGTAAACATTGCCTACAAACATTTTCTTGCTTTCTTGGAGTAAATAACTCTGTCTTAATATCTTCGTTGGAATATACAATTCAATCTCTGATTGTATAACGTTTTATCTGTATTTTAGAGAAAATCTGCAGTAACATATTAACATTTTTTTAAGTTTTTCAGAGTTATTTTTTAGTTAAGAGATACTTTCTATTGTCTTTTATGAATGTGTTGTTCTACTCATTAACTTCACATCTTTTCTTTACTTGTAATAGGAATGTTTATTTATTTCCTCAAGAAATAATACAGTTATTTTCAACTGCAAAAATCACTTGTATTGTTTCTACAGCATTTATTATTTCTTCCTTTACAGTTAATTCACTTCTAGAGAAATCGTTTTAAAATCGCTGGAACTTTCTTAAAACTACACATAAAAATTGAAATGTTACCTAATCTACAAGTGAATGAAGTTTTTATGAAGAATATAATTAATATGACAATAAAATATGATCTGTTATTAAGGATCACCATTCTAAATTAGGGAAAAAGCAATGGCAAATTATTGAGATAACTTTTTATTCTTAGCGATAAATATAAAATTCACGATGTTTTGAAAGTTGATTATTTCTTCACCTTCAAGTGAACGAAATAGAATTGGGTTAGACTGACTTCATACTAGCTGAGGTCGTTATATAGTTTATAACTAGACTATCTGACTGATCAACGATTGCCACAGAATTCTGTGCAATATTATGTAAATAAAAGGACCAATCGCATATAGGAATTACAAGATACAAATTTGTGATTTAAGGAAACAAAATACAGTGAAACCTGCCTTTGCGGTCACTTCATTTAAACGGCCACCTGGCCAAAAGGCCAATTTTCTCTGGAACCAATTGGATTTTCCATAAGATCAATACAATTTCTCTCTTTATTTAGCGGCCACCTCATGCTTCGGCCAGCGGCCGGGGTCTCTTTGGATTGGAACCTGACTATAACAGTCACTGTCCAGCAAAAAGTTTTTTCACGGATACTGTCTGACCTATTTTTTCTATGGTTAGAGGACAGAGAGCAATATCACGAGTACAACAGCTAAGTGTACAACAGTACACCCTCCATATCTTGGGGTTAGTTGGTTAGTTTTATGACTCTTTTGTCACTTTCCACTCCGACCCTGCACAGCCATAAATTCTTACTCGTTCTTAAAGGATTGAAACACGGACGTTTTCTATCGAAAATGTCACAGTATGTTTTAGGTCAGTAGTTAACCATTCGAATTTTTTTTATTTATTTTTTCTCCTCTTTCCATCTTTTTCTATTTGGACCAGCTTTTACGAATTTTTCTTCTTTTCATTCAGTTGATTCAGAGGAACTGCGACGTTAGTTTGAGTCTAACAATAAATCTAGAGTGGTATTAAGTTTAGAGGTGAGACAAAAATGATTGAAGAAAGCGAGAAGGGAACATCTGCGAGAAAAATTGCAGAAATATCCAAATGTGGAAGGACACAAATACACGGTATAATTAAGATGAAATATTAAAACAATAGGAGGAAAATATGCATGGTGGCCAAAAAAAAAAAAGAAGAGAGAATCTGTGTTTAGTAATGTGAATGATTTCGTTTACGAATGGTTCAAGTGTGCGAGGGCGAAGAAATTGAGTTTTGAAAAGGCTAGTTGCAAGAATGGAAGAGGCTGACATTAATATGCACGATTCTTGTACGCGCACAGTACTAAAAAGTCAATGAAATTCAGTACTTTCATGCTGATTCATAAAAAACCGCAACCTTAATCAAGCGGCCACCTGATAAAACGGCCATTTTACAAGGTAAATTCAGATGGCCGCTTTAGACAGGTTTCACTGTATAGAAAATACATAAGTGTATTGCATTCTGTTTATTTTATCCATATGGTTTTCTACGATCTCCCATAGCATATTGGTCCTCGGCTGCATTAGCCTACATTCTGTAATCAGTTATTGTTCAGCAAAGTATATTTAGTTGTTTAACGAATAAGATATCCTCAAACTCACCAATTCTATTCACCTGAAAGCGCGAAGATAGAGCCAACTTTCAAACGTTATGAATTCCTATATTTATAGACAATATTGGCAAAAGTCCTACCTGAACCTCTTCTGAATATTAAGAATTGGACGATCGACGAGAGTAAATTTTCCTTTCACAATCAAATAGTTATAAATCGGAAGGATTTATATCCGGTTGTGGAAGATAGCAGATGTTACGAAAATGCCGAGCAGTGATAAGAATCCCCCCCCAAAAGAAGTTTCTGAGTAGTAACTCTATTGGTAAATAAATGCAATACAGATCGCCGTGTTGCATAAAAATGAAATATTCACTATCGAGATTTTGTAATTTTTATGTAATAATATTGTTACAGTATTTTAAAATACCCTGTCAAAAATCATCACTAGCTTTTTCCCCATCTTTAAATAACTACGATTGTAATCTTCTCAAAACGTAGCCCACTTCTTCATTTCATTTCTAAGAACATTGAGTATAAAACATTCGCACTGAAGAAAAAATAATAAATTAAAAAATATTTTTTAAATAAATGTAATAACACTCACATGAATAGCTTGAAATGCTTTTACATAACCTCAAATAGATATAATAGTTACCGAAGCAATCAAAATGTTACAAATGTTTGCCAAAATAACCGAAATGTTGCATATTGAAATAATCGTCGAAATAATCGAAAGGCTACATAAGAAATACCTCAACACTCCCGAAACAATCGAAATGCTGCATTTCGAAATAATCGTTGCCGAAGCAACCGAAATGTTGCATATCGAAATAATCGTTGCCGGAGCAACCGAAATGTTGCATATCGAAACAATCGTTGCTGAAGCAACCGAAATGTTGCATATCGAAATAATCGTGCCGAAGCAACCGAAATGTTGCATATCGAAATAATCGTTGCCGAATAAATCGAAATGTTGCATATCGAAATAATCGTTGCCGAATAAATCGAAATGTTGCATATCGAAATAATCGTTCCTGAAGCAACCGAAATGTTGCATATCCAAATAATCGTTGCCGAAGCAACCGAAATGTTGCATATCCAAATAATCGTCGCTGAAGGAACCGAAATGTTGCATATCGAAATAATCGTTGCCGAAGCAACCGAAATGTTGCATATCGAAATAATCGTTTCCGAAGCAACCGAAATGTTGCATATCGAAATAATCGTTGCTGAAGCAACGAAATGTTGCATATCGAAATAATCGTTGCCGAAGCAACCGAAATGTTACATATAAAAATAATTTTTACCGAAGCAAACCAAAATGTTGCATATCGAAATAACCGTTGCTGAAGCAACCGAAATGTTGCATATCGAAATCATCGTTGCCGAAGCAACCGAAATGTTACATATAAAAATAATTTTTACCGAAGCAAACCAAAATGTTGCATAACGAAATAATCGTTGCTGAAGCAACCGAAATGTTGCATATCGAAATAATCGTTGCCGAAGCAACCGAAATGTTACATATAAAAATAATTTTTACTGAAGCAAATCAAAATGTTACATAACGAAATAATCGTTGCTGAAGCAACCGAAATGTTGCATATCGAAATAATCGTTGTTGAAGCAACCGAAATGTTACATATAAAAATAATTATTACCGAAGCAACCGAAGCAAACGAAATGTTTCACATCGAAATAATGGTTGCCGAAATAATCAATATGTTCCATATATAATACAATCGTTGATGAAGCAACCGAAACCCTTGTTTTATTTTAGAACTGTTGAAAAAAAGCATCTTGACGTTATATTCCATTCTTTTATTAATGAATTCATGTTATCATTTTTATGTGAATAATTTTAACAAAGTTTCAGTGATTTTAAAAAGTTTATTCATAAATATTTCCCACAATTATTAAAAAAATATTCGAATTAATAGTCCATTTCTATTTTCTTTCATGATTTTAACACCATTGAAAAACTACTTATTATTCTGTACTAATGAAGAGAAACTATAATGCATCTTCTTTTTAGTGATAGTGTTGGTAAAGAGTGTTCAGAGTGACTGTTCAATATTCTTATTTTAGACAATGCGAACGCTTTCTCTATCTTCAACAGCATCACACACCACACGACACATCCTCAAGAAGCAATCTTCAAGTCGTGAGACAAGATGAATCTTCACATACATTGGTTACATCCTTCACGCTATCATCAACTTTGTTTATTTTACAGCAACGTGTGGAATTACTGAGGGATTGGTATGCACTACTAACATATCATAACATCTCTGCAACATAAATTATTTGAACAACTTCTTCCATGTCACTAAAACTCTTAAAAGGAATTTATATTTCATAACCAACGTAAAACATGATGAGATTCCTAACTTCGAGAAATGTTTTCTTCTAAGCATATTAATATCCAAGTTCTTCCTAAAAATAATTTTGTATCAGAGTTTCGGTTACAGTCTTATTGAAATCATTTTATTATGCTTAATAACTATTAAATCAACGGAAAATACATTCAGAAAACTAACAATTTCAAATGAGTCAAACTTAAAATCAAAATATAGTAAACTAGGTACATTTTGTTAGCATTTATAACTTCTATGTAATACAAAATTCGTTTCCTTCGTTTTAGTAACATTAGTAATAAATTATTATCAATCTTGTTTAATGTTTTGTTGTGAACGAAAGAAACAGGGTGGACATACATGAATAAGAATAGCAAACACTAACGACCTTTTCTTACAACGTTGTGCCGTATTTTTTTAGCGTCGTTGACTTTTAATAAAATTACCATATCAGACAAAATAAAATTTGTAGAAGTTATTTATATAAAGTGAAAAAATATTTCAAATTTTAATTTTAATAAATTAAAACAAATTAAATTCATAGTACGGACCCAGAAACAAAATTTGAGCCACCTGAATTCTCCAAGTTCCAGTTACAACATACTGCGCTCAGTGCTCGCTTACTGTGTTTCATTTAAGATTGAAGATTGTGATATGTAGTCTATAATTTAAAAATTTTAAGCCTCATATTTAAATTTGTAAACAAAAATTTTACATTGACTAAATTTAATTGTTTTATATCAGTTTGTCCTTGTGGCAAATCTTTAATAAGAGAAGTTTATAGTAATGAACTACTGTATATATTTGGCCCTTCATTTACATTTAACCATTTAATAATATCCCTTCTCTACGGCTAAGAACATATTACGTAAATTTAATTGCCACTAGCTATAAACGTATGGATGTTTCGGAAATATATAAAATATTATCAATATAAAATATAGGCCTATTACACTGTCGACAATTATGGCAGAAATGAAGTCGTCGTCATGGACACCTCGCACCTCACAGCTATACAAACCACTCACTATCTCTCGTATAGTCCGGATTTGTATGAGGAGAGCCACGCACCTAGCATGCGATGGTTCAGAAAAACTGAATACGAAATCACTGCTACTGTACAAAATTTAATTCTTCCTAACAATAAAAACTCCATTTCCCTTCCTGGGGAATAAGCATTATAAGGATATGATTTAAATGCAATTTAAAATGGACTAATTCTTATTTAAACGCCCATTAATTTACAATTAATCTGAGATATGATGAGAAAATAAATGGCACTCAAAAGAGACCGAAAGAACACAGTTCAGTTATTGAAATTAAGTTTGTGCCTAGTTCTTATCAGACACCATGAGCATTATCGTTGCTGTCGTCATCATTGTCATCATAATAGTCATCATCATGATCACCGTCCGTTACGAACACATAGTTAAAAAATTCATATATATATTACTTTAAATTTATCTGAGTTGTTAGCAACATATCGCAGAAACCCCACTTTGAGGACCAGAGAGTATCTATAACTTTTCTCGTCCTTACTTAAGATGAATGTACGTTCAGATCCTTATGATGTAGAGTCAATAAGATTTCGTGAATATATTACAGGCATTAAAGCAGCGGTGACCAAAACGGGTGTCGTGATTACATCGTGTAATCACAGACATTCAAACGGGTACGAGGAGTTTCCTGTACATTGCTGTGTGTTTAATTCACGTACTGAAGGCAAGCAGTGGCGGTATCACGTCGCGCTTCAAACTCTGTCTCTACAAGCAGTAAGGGGTGGTTTCGTAAAGAATGAGGAGAACTTTTTTTTGTTGTTCTGTCGGACAAAATGTAATATGTTTACTTTGCTCAACAGTTCAATTAGGAGTATATAGCAACATTAATTGCCACGCTGAATAATTTATTATTATTATTATTATTATTATTATTATTATTGTTGTTATTACTGACCACTAAGTATGTGCTTCTATAATTCTTCTGTAAGTTACGTGCATGAATATTGAAATTTTTTGGTCTTCTCCCTAGAAGGATAAAATTATTAGGTTTTATCTCGATTTTAATCTTCTTAATCTTTAGGTGAGGGTGACTATTTATTAGTTATTAATTTAATAATAATATTGTAGAAAAACTGATTCAATATTATGTGCCAACGAACTGTTAAACGCCAGGAATTTACATGTCTTAAAACATAGCCAAGAAGAGAAAATGAGATAAATAAATGTAAGAAAGTCAGCTACCTAATGGAGTTTGAAATATCTCGTGCTCTAAAGCCTTTTAATAGAACATAATTTCTCAAGAGAGTAATGATTAAAATAGCTTAAATAACTATGTCCATAAGAAGTTTTTAATTTTGAAAAACTACGAATTTCTCGACCAAGTATCGAGAGAAGAATTTAGAAAATTCCTTATTATAATCAAGAGGAAGGTTGAAAAAAGAAGCAAGAAAAATCGTACATTATTCACTGACAGCAGTGACATTACTGATACAGCAAAGCTTTAGATTTTTATCCGCGGGATTGATCAAGATGTTACTACAGGAACCACACTTGTTGTAGTTTTCATGCTAAGTACCTTTTCTCCGTCTACTTACTTCATAGTCTGTCTGTCGCATGTAATCACTGCAGTTCGAGTTTTGGTCACCGCTGCATTATAGGATCTGAATGAGAAAAAAAAACGACATATAGGCCTACGCTAGACAGAAATCAAATACACGCTAATGGTTTGCACAAGCGTTAAAGCCGAACTGTAACTGTTTCGCACATAAGGGCAGGGATTTCCTCCCCTTCGAGATCTCAGACCTAAAGCAGACGAGTTCATTCTGTCTGTCTGTCTCTCTTAATCTAATAATTAGCAATTCATACGGCCGCTGGTTACAATGGCTCTTCCTCATGCCCATCAATAGACTGAGTAAACAGACATCTATGTAACAGCGTTAACACGCGTCGACACACGGGGTTAACGCTCCACTGCATACATAATGAGATACAGTGAGAATATTGTTGCGGTACATTTGTAACACTATGACGTCATATATTTCGTAACGTGTTGCATTCGCTAAGCTCCTACATCTAAAAGCGTGTTATTCAGTCCTGTGCATAACATAACATAACAAGACGCTTATATATTCTTATAAAAAGACGCAAGTTAAGTCAGAAAAGTGTTAAAAACACCCTAGAAATTCCTCAATTTTATGTTTCGAAAGTACGAGTATTACTCAAAATATCTGGGGAGTTGAATAATTTCAAAGGAAAAATTGTTCCGGGGCCGAGTATAGATCCCGGGACCTCTGGTTGAACGTACCAGCGCTCTCCCAACTGAGCTACCCGGGAACTCCACCCGACATCGTCTCAACTTTTCCCGTTATATCCACACAACTCGCGTGGGCTGACGAAACGCCAGACACCCACATCGAGTGCACACAAACTCTGTGTGACTTGGAATTGTGGTTTTCTGTTAACGTGCACAGTGACGTATATATTATGCAAATCTAGTCTTTCAGGTGAAGCTTCCTGTAAAGCAGATTTGAATAATTTCAAGGGAAAAATTGTTCCGGGGCCGGGTATCGATCCCGGGACCTCTGGTTGAACGTACCAGCGCTCTCCCAACTGAGCTACCCGGGAACTCCACCCGACACCGTCTCAACTTTTCCCTTTATATCCACACAACTCGCGTGGGCTGACGAAACGCCAGAGACCCACATCGAGTGCACACAAACTCTGTGTGACTTGGAATTGTGGTTTTCTGTTAACGTGCACAGTGACGTATATATTATGCAAATCTAGTCTTTTAGGTGAAGCTTCCTGTAAAGCAGATTTGAATAATTTCAAGGGAAAAATTGTTCCGGGGCCGGGTATCGATCCCGGGACCTCTGGTTGAACTCCAAAGGATAGAGCCCACTTCCGCCAATATCAACCTGCCACAAATAAACTAATTTGCCAAATGGGTCACGACACCGTAGTGCAGAAAAAACAAACATGTTTTTCTCATTTCGTGCTTTCTCATTACTAATGTCCGGGCAAATATCCCGTTATTTGTAATGTGTGCGCATTGTATTTGTCTAGGAGGAGTGGTGAAAGACTCAATTCAGGTAACCTGAACTGTAAGCAGTAGGGACAGGGGTGTATAAGTTGCTAACTACAGTACAATAGATGTGAAAGAAAATTATAATCTATATTAAACAAATAATTGTACATATGTTAAACTGAAGATGTAAGAAATTACAACATAAATAGATACCTTTCTATATGATAAATAAAGATACTAGCCTATAGTAAGTCTCTCGACACATTTCTCTCATCGTGACACCATATTCAGTACACCTCGTTCATAAAACTGAGTTTTTTGGGCGTATAGCCACCTGCTATGACTGATTTCACTTCTCCATCCGAAACGAAGCGTTATTCTCCTAGGAATTTCTTCATTGGTCCGATGAGGTACAAGTAGATTTTTTAGTAAGTTACTTCACGACAATTTATCAAGATCTTAGGTTATTTAGCGTCTGAATGATATGAAGGTGATAATGCAGGTGAAATGAGTCCTGGATCCAGCACCGAAAGTTACCTAGCATTTGCTCATATTGGATTGAGGGAAAACCCCGGAAAAAACCTCAACCAGATAACTTGCCCCGACCGGGAATTGAACCCGGGCCACCTGGTTTCGCGGCCAGGCGCGCTAGCCGTTACTCTACAAGTGTGGACGGGTGAAAGTCAGAAGGTGCGAGGTCTGGACTGTAGGGTGGGTGATTGCTGCCTTAATGATGCCTCTGACATCGAGTGGTGTTGCAGCGGTCACTGGTCGGCCGGAACGTGCTTAGTTGGCGGATTTCTTCGAAGAATCTGCATCACCTGGAGATGTTGCTATGGTCCAGACAATCAAGAGCCCTGCACCTCCAATATTTCCCTGTTGATTTCACTCGAGTTTTTCTTGTTCGCAAAAAAAAAAAAAAAAGAAGAAGAAAAGACTATACCTCGCTGCCCTTCATAAGTGAAGGATGGTAGAAAACGCGCAATTTTTACTCAGTAGTTATAGCTCGTTCCGCTAGGGTGACATCCGATCGAATCATTGCTGTCTGTAGCGCAAGATTCAAACTACCTGTCAAATTTGAACGTCCTAACCAAAATAGTATTCCGAAAAATAATTGTTGTACGTTACTTTCCCATCTATCCTGATAATTTCTTAACGGTTTTGTCACATCTGCAAATTTGTTTTTAATGAATAACAAATTGTCATGTTGTTTGCTTGAAACAAGCGATTGTGTAGATCTTATGGCAGAGCTGTCTTCGGTATTACAGGGTTGTTTTTAATCATTTTCGTTTCCAATCCCTAATTTATGCATGATATAACTGACATTGGATGCTTCTCAATTCGTTATGAAATTTTGTCTACTAAATTTCTCCAATAACGTATTCAATGTGGCAACACGTGATGTTTATTATATTATTGAACTTCACTTAATCGTAGAATAAAGTATAAAGACTGAGAGACTACAAAACAACGTTAACTTGTCCGTACTGCTATCATAGCAGAGACTGTACAGCCCTGAGTCAGTTTGTGCCGTATGACTTCACGCATATTAAGCGCGTCGTAGGTAACTTGATTTCAGCTTCAGTGGGTACATGTCCTAGCTATACTCATTACACGCAGAACAAAAAGGAAATATTGCAATGATACTTGTTGAATAAATGTATGAAGTAATGCAATTTTATTTTGAGTATGAGTGAATACGAAATGAATCCATTTGCATGAGTGTAGCAAATCTACAATCAAAATATAGTCAATGTTTCTTGTAGGATGACTAACAAAAAAGCTATGAAATTATGCATAAACCCAATAAAAACACATATAACGCTCATCGTAAATGAACAAAAACTCGATGACATATGCTGTAAGCTAGAACAGCTTCCCACGTAATTATTAAGATAGTTAGCTCAACAGGTAGGTGTATTCAAGTGATTAGCTTTGAAATCGACGAAATTGTTAAACCCAAAGCCTTATAAGACAACAGTCGTTTATAAATTTAATAAAACGAACCATGCACCTAGGACTCAATTCTATAAATACAGTCGAAATCCAGCATGTGTCTAGTAATCTTTTGAAAATTTGTAAAATTTTTATTACAGAGGATAAACTACAGTTCTAGCACATATTATAAGGTAAATATATAAATTATTTACTTTAATGTGCAAGTGACAAAATTATATTGCAGAAAGGTAAAGCGCTGCTGGATCACCGCTGAGGGGGTGTTACTTGCCCTGTCGCATTTCGAACGACGCCGTACTAACAAGGGAACCATCCCAGGTCATGATGCTTGAATTTAATGAAAATGCATGTTTAAGCTAATTTTCGTTCATTAAGAAACGTGGTGATATTAGTTTCGCTTTTTCCTCTTTTACGAAATATATTGATTACGCATCTTGATTACACAACTTTTAACACTGTATCACTTCGGAATATATATTACAAGAACTTTCTTGTGTTAAATTTTAACGTACCTCGTTAACATGTTTCGACCTATTTTCGGTCATCTTCGGAACTGGTCGTTGTTGGTCTTGGCGCCTCTTGTTTTCTGTGTGGCTGCGTTCGTATTGTAGAGTCAAAGAGTGTGTGTGTTGAGAATATCGTTGGAGTGTGTTTTCGTGTGTCTGTATATTTCTGGCTTTTTGATTGGATGTCCAGTTGGATGTGATGTGCAGAAACTCAACACACTAGAACAATATGAAATATACAGACAGACGAAAACACACCCCAACGATATTCTCTACACGCAACTCAATTTCAAAACACATACACTCTTTGACTCTACATTACGAACGCACCCACACAGGAAACAAGAGGCGCCAACACCAACAACGATCAGTTCCGAATATGACCGAAAATAGGTCGAAACATGTTAACAAGGTACGTTAAAATTTAACACAAGAAAGTTCTTATCTTACATATTCCGAAATATATTGACTTGAAAATCGTTGCTACTTATGCCGCTTCTTGCGCACATTCGGTTCTTCATAGTTCCACGACACCGTATCACAGCTGTTGCATTAATGCTCTAGCCAAATTGTTCATTTAATTCACATTAATACAGTAGTAGTGCAATCCATGGCATCTGACACTCATTCGTACACCGTCCAAATCCATAGGTATGCAACTGAAAGTCTACAAACACGACTGTACTTATGCTTTCAAGAACCGAAAGGAGAATTTGGACCTAAATTATACTAACGTGTAGACAAAGATAAGCCATTTAATGTCGCGGTCGATGCAAGTAGTTCCGGTAAACTGACAAAAATTCACGTGAGATGATCGTTAAGAGATGTATTCTCCCGAATGTTAAGAAAGACACACTGCTATTTCTGGATTCGTGAAATGGTCATTTAAATGATGCTATATTTACTGCTAAAGAAGTAAACAACATTTTGCATGGTAATAAGACAATCAAAACACAAATTATTCCTCCAAAAACTGCAAGATTATTCCAACCCTTGGATGTGTATTATTTTAGGCAATATGAAATTGTAATTCGAAGGATAGAAGAGTATTTCAGACAACATTATGTGTGAAAACATTCCAAACACATTGCATGACAGGGGCTTCATAATGAGATTATATTCCGTTGTGTATGACCAGTTTCATTCACCTGTCCTCAAAGAGATGTTAATATATGCATGGTAGAAGTGTGAAAATGTGACGGAGAAACATGTGAGAAAGTTTGATAACGTTCTTATTACAGTGTTGCATGTTGGAAAGTGTATGTGTGTGTGTGTTTTACAGAAGAGTGTGAAAAGCCGGCCTATATAAAATGTTTGTACTGTTAAATGGCTCTTTGTTCCGACCACTATATTTCGAATCCTCACTATCACATTTAAGGCGAGTGATAAAGTTAATACATTTGTATATGAGGAAGAGTACTTTATTAATGTGAGTTAGGAGAAGAAAAAAAGACTAGATCATTAATACGAAAGCTGTGATACGATGTCGCGGAACTATGAGGATCCGAGTGAGCCCAAGAATCGGCATAAGTAGCATTAAGTTTTCAAGTCATATTTCGTAAACAAGAAAAAATCGAAACGAATGAATATCACCACTTTTCTTAACAAACGAAAATTAGCTTAAATATGAATTTTCATTAAATTGAAGCACGACGACCTGGTACAGTATCCTTGTAAGCGAAACTAGCGACAAAGAAATGGATTGTTGCGAAACGATGAACGTGTTTTTTTTTTTTTTTAGTTAGTGTCATCTTAATGATTAGGAATGTTTTGTGCTTTATATTGTATCCAAAGACTGTGTTCCTTTTTTTCTTATACAATTCATATTTCAAAACCATAGAGAATCAATGCAACAATGATTTTTTCATGGAACAGTTTTTATTTTCTTTTAACCTTTTTATGTATTCATCCGCATGGCTGAGCAAAACATGTGATTTTATTTTGCTTAACTTCATTCTTCGCACACGACACTTGCCAGTGCAAACTAGTTCTAGACTCATCAGATTGATTGGATAAATATTCAGTTTTCAGTGTTGTTAACGTATTGCAAATGATTATCTTTGATTTACCTGTCGTAAAACTTGACTAAGTATGACGAAAACGTAAAACATTTTCATCTTCCATACCCTGGAAATAATTCTCATTCATTTACTTTGTAGCTAATGTACGAATTAAGAAATCTATGTGACAGATTACACATTAAAGTATGAGTAATTATTAAATTTGTATGAAATAATAAAAAGAAATGTATTTGCATCAGATACAGCGTTCGTTCATTATGCTACTAACAGAAATAAACTGGCTGCAGCACTCTACCCGGCGTCTCGACCCACGTTCAGGAACATGACCTGTCTCTGTTATTTTTACCTCGGAATCATAACGGGCTGTGAAATCTAATATTTGCAAAGGTTCGAGCGTCAGACCCTCATGACGTAATTGCCACATACGTCAACGTTGTGTACTACTCGCTGAAACGTCAGCGATCGCTCCATTCGCCGCTGAGCATTCATTGACTTGGAAAATAAAACGATATATGTTGCTGCCCCGTCCTTTGAGAGGTTTTCATTGATACTTCAGCAGCAGTGACGGCTAGTACGGCAGTATATATGATCATACGGGGGACGGAGAAGTTTTGTTATAATAATGATGGTAATTATTATTATTATTATTATTATTATTATTATTATTATTATTATTAAGTTATTACTTCTCCTTATTCATAACTATAATTTTTCCGTTGTGAATGTAGCATAAACTTCAGGTTTACACACAATTATTTCTTTAAATTCAGTACCGGTAAGTTTAATTTCATATTATAAAAATGTCCAAAAAGTATAATACTTTTATTTGTCGTGATTAACATCATCAGTTAGATATAGATGGTCTGCCGGTTATTATGTACTAAATTATATTACTTATGTTATCTGTTATTAGTTGTATCTTTATATTTGAATTTTATTATTTTCTAATACAGTAGCCTGTATCTTTCTACTGCATGCAGGAACACCATCTCCGACACTTCTATCCTTTCGAGGTGATTTTCCCTCAAAACTCAGTTTTCAGGAACATGGAGCAATGTCGGAATACTAGGTAATTAGAATTCTCTATACATATTAGGAGCGGCTATATATATATTTATATTTCATCCATTAATACAATGTTCCTTGTTTACAATATCTTGTTTCCCTGATGTTTTTACCAAGCCCGTAGCAAGTTTTGACATTTTTCCGTCTCAAATTAATTACACGTATCTAGTTGCTTATCACCCTACTTGCACACCAGATTTTAATCGCGAGTTCACTTGACATAGTTCATTACATTAAAATCATTTAAAACTTCACGAAATTTAAAATAACTTCAAACATAATTCCAGATAAGTAATTCATCATTTGATGCAATAAGTTTTACTTCTTCGTAGATATATTCACACTAAAATCAGTTGATACTTGCCAAATTTAAAAATCGTTTCTTGCCATTCATTTTCATTTACGTACTTTTCCATTTTGCACAGTGTTCCCCGTTTCCAATATTTTCTCTGCCCTGGTGTTTTTATACCAAATTTTCATTTCGGAAAGCGATCCTTCTGAGTACAGGGCTGGGCACGACGCTGCGTTGTCTGTAGTACATGAACCAACATCCTAGGCGATCAGGGAATGGTTGCACATGCAGAAAAAGTACCCAGGTTCAAAATATCCATTTCATCCACTGGAATATCATAAATTAAACATTTAAAATAAGTCTAAAAGATTAAGATCTGGTGAGCAAAGAGGTCACAAAACGAGTCCATCACGACCTATGCATTGTCCTGGAAAACATTATCAAGGTGGCGGTAAACAATCTATTAGTGATGAAATGTTGTTTCAAAATAAATATTTCCTGCATTTATGCTTTGGCCAATTCGTATGAAGCTATTGTCGCCATTTAGACACAATCTCAAAATGGTTGCAATAGTCTGTGTCATTATAAAAACCAAATCTTACTTAAAATTTAATTGCTACTGGCGAGTGGCTGCTCTTCCTATTTGGTGGATGTAGCCTCATTCTGACAATAGTTGGTCTTCTGAATAAGATTCATATTTAAGACTTAAATCTCCATTATTGAATCTCTTAATCCAGTTTGATGCTATTCTATTATTCACCACTCCCTCTTCTTTCACTTCACTTATTTCTTCAGCTTTTGCACACATGCCTTTTAAAATATAAGTCACTCAAACTGCGAGTGCTCGTCGCACATTTTAAATGAAAAACTAGAGACAATAAATAGGCAGTATTTAGCACAAATAGATATGCATTTTGATGCTCACTTAAATATGTTTCAAAACAACATCAACAGCAGACACAAACAAATTTTTGTCAAGCAGCTCAAAGATGAATGAGTAGAATATTTATAAGGAAACACTTTTGAGACAAGCTAATATTATGATAAAATGCACAAAACGTATTGTAATATGTTCTTAGCAAAGAGAAAGAATATTATTCTAATATCTTTATATTGCACCAAGCAAGGGCAGAATGTAATATGATACACGTAGGCCTACATTTCACTTTAAGAATTAGTAGAAAATGCTTTATTCGCCGGCTCGACTCGTTTAGAAATTAAAATATTCTCAGAATTTTTTTTTACAAATAATTATAAAGTTTGTACATTTACACCCTGCGCTATAAAATAAGTAATTTAAACAATCCCGTCGATATTGGTCATCACATAATTTTCTGTGTTCTTTCCTACGTAATTAATATTTCTTGAATATTATTTCATTTTTAATTCAAAACTTCAAGTGAATACGGAACTTTATCACAATAACAACTGAAATATTTGTCAGCAGAACCCCTAGATTACTTCTTAAAGAAGATTATAAAGACCCTCATTCATCACAGCCTTCTTTACAGCTGACGTGTGCAATGAAAAGAACTCCACGCTGTAACTGAATAATGATCTACATTTTCTTTCTACAATTGATAATTATTTAGAGATATCTCTCTTTTCTTCTGACTTGCTTTCTGTAAATTATCTAATCACCACGGTTGCTGCAAGACACCAAATTAATTCCTCTTATCTTCTGCCGGAGATGAGTGGTTTGAATGTAAAATGTCGCCCTGCATATTAATGACTCTGTCTAAACCTCATTTAACGTTTCCTACTCGTTTATGTAAATCTTTTAACAAAAGAATCTCATCTATCTTCATATTGTTCAGTTTATTTAAAACTTCGTGCGACATCCTTTATGTTTTTTTAACGCCCCAAACTATCGACTAACAAATGGACCTCCTTTCCTCCGAAGGTGCATTACCGCAACTCGCTGGGTATAGCTCGAGTTTCTTATAAGACATTTGCATTTTCCTTTATAGTTTCAAATTAGGTTCTAGGATCACTTCAGTGATAATGGTAAAATCGTTTAAGATGTAAAAAAGAAAAGAAAACTAGATACTGAAATGCTATTATATTATGAAACTGTATTTTCTATACGTGTATCTCACAGAGTGTTTTTTTATAACATAACCGGGCAGGCTCGAGATCAAATTTCAGCCGTCCTGCGTGTTACAGAGGAAAGAAATGTTCGCTTTATTCATCACAAAATGTTTCACAAACATCAAACACAAAACGGATTCAAAATGACTCTTAATCTCGTTTCACATTTCGCTTTATGTTGTTTTATGTTTGGAAGTTATTTCAGTTTTATTGTGATATTTTCTTCACATACAATAAATTAATTTAATACAGATCTTATAAATTTTATAAACACTTCAATTCTCGTTCCATATTACATTTCATACCTCAATAAAAATGACAAACGGATCTCATGAACAATTCTTCCGCTTTAACTGCAGTGTGAGGCAAATTTCTAGTAAGAAGGTACTCGGACGTATCCGGTTGCGTTATAAGGAAACACCCTGTCCAAGTAAAATAATTTGTGAGTTAAAACAACCTATTGAGAGATTTTTGAGTATGAACTCTGAAATCTTCGTTGCAGGCGTCACCATACTCCTTTCGTTAACCGTATTTCTCAACTTAGTAGCAGAAAAGATGCCCTCCACATCTGATGCCGTACCATTGATAGGTAGGACTCGCTGTAATCACCGGGCAGACATCTTGATACTTGGAGGGGTCGGGAAGACATCTGCCGCTAAGAAAGATTTACTTATCGATTCGTTCGAACGTCCGGCAATCTTATGAATAAGAGTTTCTGAGGTTCTCAGCTCAAATAAAATTTTATGAATATATCCCAAATTTGCACAGGAAATACGAATGTAATCCGCTTCCTTTTTGCTTTACGAATGTGTCAAATCCGCCAGGATGTGTTAGCGGCTAGAACCATGCGATTACACTTAGTGGAGGGATGGTCAGGAAATTGACTTGCGGATACCCCAACGTGTCATCCATTTGGTTTCGGGAAGAGTGCACTCAGTGCCAAATAACAATTGCTTGATGCTTCCATTCCGCTAGACAAAAGCAAATTCTCAGCAAGCGGCATCCGCGAGGGAGTTCTTTACTATCCCTCACGTACCTGGCAAACATTATTATTGCTGCTATCTCTCTTATGTGCTGCTGTTTCTTGTTGTGTCTTTTCTGCAAGATGAGACATGTCTCCGAGTGCTATGCTCCTCTTAGCTGTCATATTTCCAAGACGAGGGCTGGTTATTATTTTTTCTGTGTTGGTCGATGTTGAACAGAAACAAAAGAGATATACAATTCCTATTAATTCTTTTACGCTCTTTCACTTATTTTCTTTCTGTGTACCCGATTTATTTTTTGTGCACCGTCATCCGTGTGAATGTGGCGCTTGAGTGAGTGTGTGTTTTCATGTACTTGGTAACGATTTCATGTGATGAGATTAAAGTGGCTTAGTTCTAGCGATTCTGTCATGTCACACGGCATGTTAATGGAATAGTGTGTACCTCTCAAGGCGACGTGATTCTTACAACTCAGATTGAAATACCAATTATTACAAAGCACAAACAAATTATGATGGCGTTGATTATGCAGCACATGTCTGTTAGAAACATTCAGTGACGATAATCTCGCTGTATTTACATCTTTAATGATTCGGTGGCTATGCATTTACAGAATTCAAGATCAGTTCAGTAAGAATCAGGTCTGCCTTGTTGCCATCAGATAGGACGTACTGTTTTCCCTTCTCTTTAGCCAACTTAGTGCCAAATTTATGTGATTTGTCTTGCCACCATAACCACCAAATACCACCAACACTACCACAACCACCACCACTACCGTAACCAATATTAACTAATAACCAAAGTAATCCAAACAAAACCTTATTTTTTAAAAAAAGAAAAGAAAGAAAGAAATTCAGAACACAAATCAATTGATTGTTGGGAGCGAGCCAATCAACTAACTGGTTATTCTGTTTCAGGAGTGACCATCTTGCTCTCGTTGACAGTCTTCCTGAACCTGGTCGCCGAGACCCTCCCCCAAGTCTCTGACGCCATTCCTCTGTTAGGTAGTGATGCAGTTTGGTGTGTGACTGACAGTGGTTTGCTTTCTGATACTTGGATCGTTGGAGGGGGATAGCATATTACACATTTTTTCCAATTTGATGGCCTATTCACACAGTTAGTTAATACTTGTCGTTGTCTTGTTATTTTTTCTATAGTTTTTATTTTTGAAAAAGAAAGTCGTTATCTGTGTGCTATATTATTATTTTAATTGTTGTTTGTTGGTTGGTTTGTGCCCTTTGTTTTTAGTTGGTTACTTGCAACACCACCTCACCCTGACTATGTTGTTTTGAAAGCGTTGAGTGTGATTCTGTTTGTTCCAGGTGTAACAATCCTGCTGTCTCTAACAGTTTTCTCCCTCCTGGTGGCCCAAGTGTTGCCACAGACTTCTGACGCTGTGCCCCTGATAGGTTAGACCGCGTTCCAACTTGCTCACACAGACACTACCCACACGCTGCATGCCGCTCAGTACTTTCTTTAAAACGCTCGTTCATAAAAACGAACTACGAATCAAAGTTTTCATTTGTTAAAATTTCTATCATTTTCAATTGGAAGAAAAATCATTTGCATACTAAATATTTTAGACATGTTAAAGCCAATCATTTTAATTATATTTTTATATAAATTGGGCATGGTGCATTTTCACCACACTTCATGAGCCTTGTGGGAAGCCTCGAAAACATGTTCAATTTCTCTATAGCACATTTTTAAGGGAGCGCCGAACCAGAGATACATGTCACAGATTTTAAACGTTGACTTTCACTGAAAGTACGCTCATGCACAAACAAAAGTCAGGTTTTGGATCGCTCAAGTCTTGTTTTTCTGTCACTGGTCTTAAGAAACAGGAAAAACAGATAACAGTATATTGTGTTTAATCCGGTTCCGTGAAAAGATTTAAGTAAGCTAATGGTAGAATTTTGGCGATTTTAAGTTCTGAACAATAATTTTATCAACCTTAACTCGAGATTCGCTGTTTCTGATAATTTCGGAACTACTTACTAATCATTAAGGGCAGAGGGTTACGAACGCATACAAAAATTATGGCTAAACATGCAGTAACGCCTTTCACAATATTTACCACAAGATGTATACATAAATTTTACCACTGAATCTTGAAAGAATCCTGAATTTAATGGCTTATAGTTCATTTTATTTAGGTTATTAATTTGTCCTTTACAATTTGTTTAATTATTGCAACAAATCGAAAATATACTTAAACGTAAGATCACATAGACATATTTTCTTGATGAACTTTTCTTTATAATATCATTGGTCCCAAATTTTTACCAAATCTTACATATTGTCTTGTGATAGTGAACTAAGTTTTTATTTTTATAACTTGAAAATTAACTTAGTTTCATATTTATATACATGTTCTGAAAATTATTTTTTCCCAACTCTAATGTTTTGAAATATTACAAAACCGAAGATCTTCCTCAAATTAAGTAAAAAGTGAATTTCTTATAGTTGTATGTACATGTAAGATATCACAAAAATTTAGGACCAATGAGATCATTAGTTCACCAGGAATTTGTACCTATATGAATTTTTGTTTCAGTGTATTTTCGATTTGTAATAATAATTAAAAACAAATATTTAGGACAGATGAGTAATCTAAATTAAGTGAACTGTACGTTATTCAATTCAGCTTTCTTTCGAGATTCAGTGACAAAATTTATGTATGGCTATCACAAATATTATGGTAGATATTGTAAAAAGTATCTGTGGATGTTTTGTCATAATTTTTTTATGCTTTCATAGTCCGCTGCTCTTAAAGTATTATTGTCCAATACCCGGAGGGGTCTTATATTCTGTTGTGCCTTTTATATCCGGCTAGTCCAAACAAGTGGTCTAGTTTGGTCCCTTACGTTTTGTAAGTCCAGACAACTGAACCAGTTCGCTTCTATAATAACAATAATAATCATAATAATCATAATAATACATTCTATTCTATATTAAATAAGTAACGATGTAATAAATTTCGTCAAATGTGGCTTAAAATAGCACTAAAATTTTTAAAAACTTGCCAATAGTATAAAAAGCATTATGATCACAAGTGGAGTTTCTAATGCTTTTAGACAATTTATTGTAAAGTTTCACACTT
This sequence comes from Periplaneta americana, assembly GCF_040183065.1. Classification (NCBI taxonomy): domain Eukaryota; kingdom Metazoa; phylum Arthropoda; class Insecta; order Blattodea; family Blattidae; genus Periplaneta; species Periplaneta americana. The sequence goes on from NC_091133.1 coordinate 91,107,975, forward strand.
AAGACTTTAAAGACATTCAACATGATGAAATTACCAAGTTTCGTCGACATCTGCTCATAACGATGCATATTCTCATAAACTATATACATAGTTTTATTTAAGTATATATATCCATCATATTTGTATATATGTACAAACAAGAAAGGGTGAGAATTGAGAGATTTCTGAAAAATGGTTTACATGAGACTCGACGCACTTCCAGTGATTATACGAACAGTCCTCTATAGTAATCCAACACTACATTTCAACTACTATTAATACCCCAAAACATAACACCATAATTTTAATAATGGAATAATCCAAATTAATCACTTAAAAGAGCACTCTCATTGATAAAATTTTTACGTTTCTTCAGAGCATAAATAATTCTAGACAATGTTTGTACATCTTATAAGTATAATGAGACCATGAGAACTTGTCAATATAAAAACCAAGAAGTTTAACGATTCCATCAGAATTCCATAACCTATTAAAATGAAAATCATACAGTGAGTTTCAGACAAATTTAATGAAAGGATATCTGCATTAAACCAAATATATGTATGCATTTTTGGATTCGCTCACACGTGCTACATGCCCTTTCCATCTCAAACGTCTGGATTTAATGTTCCTAATTATGTCAGGTGAAGAATACAATGTGTGCAGTTCTGCGTTGTATAACTTTGTCCATTTTCCTGTAACTTCATCCCTCTTAGCCCAAATTATTTTCCTAAGAACCTTATTCTCAAACACCCTTAATCTTTGTTCCTGTCTCAAAGTGAGAGTCCAAGTTTTACAACCATACAGAACAATCGGTAATGTAACTGTTTTATAAATTCTAACTTTCAGATTTTTTGACAGCAGACTAGATGACAAAAGCTTCTCAACAGAATTATAACAGGCATTTCCCATATTTATTCCGCGTTTAATTTCCTCCTGAGTATCATTTATATTGTTACTATTGCTCCAATATATTTGAATTTTTCCACCTCTTCGAAGGATAAATCTCCAATTTTTATATTTCCATTTCGTACAATATTCTGGTCACGAGATATAATCATATACTTTGTGTTTTCGGGATTTACTTCCAAATCTATCGCTTTACTTGCTTCAAGTAAAATTTCTGTGTTTTCTCTAATCGTTTGTGAATTTTCTCTAACATATTCACGTCATTCGCATAAACAAGAAGCTGATGTAACCCGTTCAATTCCAAACCCTGTCTGTTATCCTGAACGTTCCTAATGGCATATTCTAGAGCAAAGTTAAAAAGTAAAGGTGATAGTGCATCTCCCTGCTTTACCCCGCAGTGAATTGGAAAAGCAACAGACAAAAGCTGGCCTATACGCACTCTGCTGTAAATTTCACTGAAATACATGTTAATTAATCGGACTAGTTTCTTGGGAATACCAATTCATTGCCTAATCTGAATAACATTGGTACAAATTTGGTCCCTTATGTCTGGTTAGTTCAAACGACTGTACCAGTTTAAGACTCTATGACTGGCTGATCCGAAAAACTGGGCAAGCTTGGTTCCTTATGGCTGGTTATTCCAAACAACTGAGCCAATTTTTTTCCATTATGTCTAGTCAGTTCAAACAACTGGGCCAGATCGGTCCCTTATGTCTGATTAGTCCAAACAACTGGGACACTTTGGTCCCTTACATTTTGTTAGTCCAAATAACTGGGCCAGTTTGGTCCCTTATGTCTGGTTAGTCTAAACAACTGAGCTAATTTGGTCTCTTGTGACAGATTAGCCCAATCGACTGTACAAGTTCGGTCTCATAATTCAGTAGTCCAAGTAACTGGACCAGTTGTGACCGTTATGTATGACTAGCCTAAATAACTGCACCAGTTTGGTCCCTTGTGTATGACTAACCACAGAGATGAATATGTTGATTCGTTATATATGACTGATAGTTGATTCACATAAATCTGATACAACACATAAGTAGTTCCGAATGTCGCTTACAGCAAATCTCAACTAGCAGACAACAGACAAGATTCTTATTCAGGTCCTAATAAAGGTATAATCTTTGATATGTTGTGTTTTCAACTTTGTGTTGAAATATAATTTCAGTTTTACAACTTGTTACTCTCTTTAAATACATGCTTCACTCTCCTAACTTCACCTACAATAGAGCCAACTGATTATAACTATCTTTTAGAATAACCATACACTTGAATTTGAAATTTACAATTAATTTTAAATTGAAATACTTTTAACATCCAATATTACATCACAACATACTAACAATGTTTGAAAAGTGAAATCTAGTTATAAAAATACGTTATCTCAGTCCGAAACAGAATTCCTGTCTGTCTTATTTCTTTACTGCCTCCAATTTTCAAGTTTGATGTATTGAGTCCATAGAAATGAACAGATGAAGCTAGCACGAAGGATTGAAAACTTGAGCGGTGTGGAACTTGATCATTAACGGCTTATGTGCGTGCTCTGGAAATGAGATAGTTCGTTGCTCATTGAATTTATTTCGCAATTTCAATTTTTCATAAGTCACAAGTGTTAAAAGAAAATTGGATCGTGTACACGAGGCTTGACAAAGTAGCAACATTACAGCACTCTTGCTTGGACTGCAGGTTAATGATCTAACAGTTACTAGATCTGACGTCACTGGAACAAATGAGCAAAATTTAATGTCTTGTTTAAATTCGTCACGTTTATTTGTGAAAGCATATGATTGACGATTTTTACAGCCCTCCATGTGTTCTTAGAGTATTTGCAAATTATTATTTTTGTTACTTTCCTTCAAATATAAAAAGCCTGTGATGGGATTCGCATTGATTTATCTGATAAGCTCAATGGGATTGGCAAATGCAGCATAATTTCTTTATAATTTGTTTCTTTTTATTATGGATCTTCTTTCCCAGCGTGCGCTTTCTGTTTTAATTCCTGCTCCTGCCCGAATTGCATGATGTGTTCCAAGGTACAACACCCACCACGCAGCTTCATCTAAACCGAGCCAGATCGCATCATTGATTTGCATTTTCTTTCCTTACAGCCCTCACCTCAAACCATGTAAACACTAACCTGAATAATTATAGTAACTGAATGATTGATTGATTGCCAACACCAATAATAATCCAAAACAAATAATTGGCTTCGATGAAAGAAAAACAGTAGTCCGTAAGTTAACAAGGCGGGTTTGCATTGGAAACTTAACGTGATATTAACTTCCAAGTATTGAGTAGTGTTGATTCTTTCCAATGTGACTGCATTTTACAGTAGATCATGCAACCAAAACGTGAAGAAGACTATCAGCTCTATTATTTTACGACATCGACATATGACATTGCTTCTTGTACCGCCTTCATTAACTATGCTTGTATGTCATTGTGAAAATTTACCCTTTACACAAGATTTCAAGACCGTGTTTCAATTTGAGAATATTCAACTAAGTCAGTTGTAACCTTCAAGTTGATCTAGTCGTCAGAATGAATTATCGAAGTGAAAGCAATATGGATTACTGTTATGTTACAATTCACCTACAAACTAAATTCCTTGCGTTACTTCTGCACAAAAGAGCATGACAGAATAACGTAAGGTTAAAACACACGAATAACGGGTGCGTTTCTTTGGAGGTATGAAGATGGATATTGAAATGAAATGCCAGATACCGAATGCAAATTCTAACAATGGAAATGAGACCTAACTCTCCTCTGAAGGACATAATTTTCAAGATTTTTAATTTCTTTGAATCACGTTTTCTCATTTACATCGGCGATCTACGCTTTTCTACCTCCATTTTAACGCACCCTAAATTTGAAATAAACTCAGCTTAATTTTCCAATGTAAACTTTCCATAAAACCTTATCTTATATCTTCATTTGTGTTCTTTTCCCGTTTCACGTTTCTCTGTGGTTTATACTCATATATATTTTAAGGATGCTTTTGAGATGGCAATTTGACTACCACTCAAAGTGTTCTTTCTTTTTTTCTATATGAATCTTGAATGTCCTTTTTCCAGGACGGATTCCCACGGGGGAAGGCGTGCTCGACTAACCGTCTGCCTTCAGGTTGCTTTCTGTATACCCTCATCGGTCTATACTTCCACGCCACCTATGCTGTTTCTAATCTATTAACACTATAATTAGTTTCAGATTAGGGAACCTCTAAAATCTGACCGTGAGTTTTCGATTACCACCCTCCACCTCCAAGTATCAACTGGCTCTGTCCCGTTTTAATGAAAAGCAGGCGTCTTTCCGTACGTTTTGTGTTCTATTTTTCATTATTACTGATGTGTTTTTGTTTCTTCTTGTCACTGTTCATTCGTTTCCTCCTCGATAACTATCAGCTCTAAAGAACTCTCTTATCCTACTTTAATACGAAATTAATCCTTTAAAACAAATGGTTTCTTAAGCACCTTACATCTAAACATACTAAATAATACTTTTAAACGAGAAAGAACAAAACGTTTTGTTCCTAAAATGTATTTTGTCGTGCATTTAGTGCGAAGTTCTTGCAAGGAGAGGCACCCCACCTAACGGCAGGCATAATAAACAACCATCTTACTAAATCCCGGCATGACTTTGGAGATTGGTAAGAACTTGAAGGTAAACTAAAACCAGACTTTAAAATACAACTAATCAAACAATGCGAAAAGTTATTTTATAATATATTTTACAAAATATTTAAAATAACACAAATACTTCTCCTTGCAGATTTTTTTTTCATATCCCCCCAATTGGAATGAGTATTGCATCTACTGTATGCATATTTTGTTAGAGTCACATTTATGTTCGGCTTCTCTGACATATGCAGCCAGCTGTAGTCTAGTTCAACATTACAACAGTCTCTTGTAATGCCTGATTATTTCTGCTTTCGTCAACAATTGTTCTGTTAGTTTATTAAATGATCGAATTACAACACAGCATGGTTTTACTGACTTATTAGTAAACTACTGTCAACTGACATAAAGAGAAAGTTTTAAAAACTTGTTAACATTCAAAGTAAACGTCTTGAATATAAAATTTGGTTCCATATTCTGTGAACTAATAAAAAATTAAGGGCAACATGAAACTCAGTTGAAACACAATAACTTTATAGCAAATGTAAATTATATTTTTATAACACACCAAAGACAATTAAAAGAAATACATACTTGCTCCCATATAATGGACTACCCCACTTAAACTATTATTGAAAATGAATACTTTCACCTGGACTTATACCGAAAAATCAAAACTAAATACCTTGAGGAGGCCACGACTTGTAGTCCTAGATATTTGTGACAGTTTACTTTTGATGTTTGCCTGAGTAATTTTGATACATATTCTTAATGTGATCGAAAACTCTTTGTACATTATACGAAATGAAATAAACTCTTACATTTAAAGTTGATTGAAAAATTTCAATACATTTGAATATATTAGCTTTGTGTATATAGATTCAGAATAGTAACATGTGGGCATGAGTGATATCAATTAGATTCAAATTAAATGCTTTCAAAGTACAAACAGAGTTTCATTGGATGTTTGTTTTGTCACTTGGTGTTGCGTAACGCTGCACTTGCTGATGAATTCCAGGGACATACTTCAACTGTATCATGTTCATGGTGGCCTCGTCCGTCGTGCTCACTGTGGTGGTTCTCAACTACCACCATCGGACCGCAGACATTCATGAGATGCCGCAATGGGTAAGTTCTCCAGGGACCCGGACAGCTCAAACCAATTAGCACATAATTAATACCATATGAACCACATGATAATCCACTACATACCCCAATGTTCATCACACCTGTATCATAACTGTTAACACAATCCCATCACCATCATCATCATCATCATCATCATCATCATCATCATCATCATCATCATCTATATCTTTTGATGTATTTGTAGTATTATTTTAAGTTCTTGTCCATTTTGATATTGATGATATAGATTGGTCCACAATAAACCGGGAATGGAAACGACAACGAGAACGGAAATATTGTTAAAATAAATGTATTTAAATGTTAGCAAATGCCGGACTGGAAATTTACATACCATGATACATCACCGCTTTAATCACCATTATCCTAATAATTAAAAAACTGAAATCAGTTAAAATGAATACAACCCTTAGAGAATACAAACAGAATCACAATAGTAGTCCACGGCTTACTGATATATCTAAAGATCTTATTATATGCGACATGTCTTTGATGTTGACGTGTGTAGAAATAAATCTTAAACAATAATAATAATAATGCCATTATTATTAAAGATAAATAACATCTTCATTTACGAACGTAAACATAATTATCATCACCATCATAATACGTATATGTTGTCTCTAGGACAACATCTATTATGTTGAATTTCGGGTAGCTATTCATGCTTTTTAAGATTCACATTTGAGGAGAAAAATTCGTTAAGGCGCACAGTGGTCTAAAATCCATATTTAGGAGGACAAATGGAGAAAAATGGCATGTAAAAAAATGAAATTAAACCCTTAAATTATTTTTCCTATATAACTCAGTAACACTGAATTGATAATCTTAATCAGCGGAGGTGGCTGCATAGCGAGATAAGAAGCCGGTAACATGCCACATTTCGCCACCCAGCATTCTTACTCAGCAAGCGCCGCGAGTCTGCCGTTTTCCTTGTGCTGTAACTCTGTTGTAAGTGGTCGATTCCATTCATATTTGGTACCAAATGTCAAGTAGTTCTTCAGGTATGTAACACTGTTTGTTTGTGTTACATTTAATGTTATTATAGCATGTCAAATTAGCATGAATGGACACGGGACAAAATATAAATATAACCATTGAGTGCAGACTTTGCTAAGGTAGAGAAAAAAAAACCCCTTTGGTTCGTCCAAAAATTATTTTTTTTCACTTCCTCCACTATTTATCTCTATTTTAAATCTAGTCTTAAGCTGCGCAGATTTGCGGAAGTAATAATTTATGAGCACTATTTTTTCGAGGTGCAGTAGTGCAATTTTTCTCGGTTGCAGTTATTTCAATATCTGTGAACCGAATCTGCTTCCGCAGTATAATTCAGGGAATTCAAGATGACAGCTTGTTAATTATGTACCAAATAAGCTTTTCTAGTGTCCAAAAGGTGCAATAGTACCTAAAATGTTACATTTCCCCCCATAAGATTTTGTCTAAATGCATCCCCCTGTAAGGGGCACTTCTGCTCATACCAAGGTAAACAGAGTTTGTACACAAAACAAATGTACTAAGTGTAACTATTGTATAAAATTTCATAAAAATCTGTTAGATAGGACAAAAGTTACTAAGTTTGTCTAATTGCGCCCCCCTATAAAGGATAGTTACACTTAGACCAACGTAATGAGAGCTTGTACACAAAACATACATGCTACCTGTAACTACTTTGTAAAATTTCATAAAAATCTGTTAAATAGGAGAAAAGTTACTAATTTTGCCTAATTGCGCCCCCTATAAGGGGTAGTTCCCTTATACGAACGTAATCAGAGCTTGTATACAAAACATATATGCTACTGTAACTGCTCTGTAAAATTTCATAAAAATCTGTTAAATAGGGGAAAAGTTACTAATTTTGTCTAATTGCGCCCCACTATAAGGGGTGGTTCCCCTTATATCAACGTAACGAGAGCTTGTATACAAAACATATATGCTACCTGTAACTACTGTGTAAAATTTCATAAAAATCTGTTAAATAGGAGAAAAGTTACTAATTTTGTCTAATTGCGCCCCACTATAAGGGGTGGTTCCCCTTATATCAACGTAACGAGAGCTTGTATACAAAACATATATGCTACCTGTAACTGCTGTGTAAAATTTCATAAAAATCTGTTAAATAGGAGAAAAGTTACTAATTTTGCCTAATTGCGCCCCCTATAAGGGGTAGTTCCCCTTATACGAACGTAATCAGAGCTTGTATACAAAACATATATGCTACTGTAACTGCTCTGTAAAATTTCATAAAAATCTGTTAAATAGGAGAAAAGTTACTAATTTTGTTTAATTGCGCCCCACTATAAGGGGTGGTTCCCCTTATATGAACGTAACGAGAGCTTGTATACAAAACATATATGCTACCTGTAACTGCTCTGTAAAATTTCATAAAAATCTGTTAAATAGGAGAAAAGTTACTAATTTTGTCTAATTCCGCCTCCTATAAGGGGTAGTTCCCCTTATACGAACGTAATCAGAGCTTGTATACAAAACATATATTCTACTTGTAACTGCTTTGTAAAATTTCATAAAATCTGTCAGATAGGAGAAAAGTTTCTAATTTTGTCTAAATGCGCCCTCCTATAAGGGGCAGTTCCCCTTATATCAACGTAACGAGAGCTTGCATACAAAACGTATATGCTACCAGTAACTACTGTGTAAAATTTCATAAAAATCTGTTAAATAGGAGAAAAGTTACTAATTTTGTCTAATTGCGCCCCACTATAAGGGGTGGTTCCCCTTATATCAACGTAACGAGAGCTTGTATACAAAACATATATGCTACCTGTAACTGCTCTGTAAAATTTCATAAAAATCTGTTAAATAGGAGAAAAGTTACTAATTTTGTCTAATTCCGCCTCCTATAAGGGGTAGTTCCCCTTATACGAACGTAATCAGAGCTTGTATACAAAACATATATGCTACTTGTAACTGCTTTGTAAAATTTCATAAAATCTGTCAGATAGGAGAAAAGTTTCTAATTTTGTCTAAATGCGCCCTCCTATAAGGGGCAGTTCCCCTTATATCAACGTAACGAGAGCTTGCATACAAAACGTATATGCTACCAGTAACTACTGTGTAAAATTTCATAAAAATCTGTTAGGTAGCTGAAAAGTTATTAATATGTCCCGCTAAATTTGCATTCTAGACCACTGTGCGGCGCCGGGAATCGGACGCGGGTCCTTGGTTCTACGTACCAAGCGCTCTGACCACTGAGCTACGCCGAATCCAATCCACAGCACCGGACCGAACCCTCCTCCTTCAATGTTTTCCCTTTGTGGCCTGACTTCAAGTTAGGCGTATATGTTGACGTATATGTCCAATGTCAACTGCCATAAATCTATAACATTCTCATAGCTGCAGTGCATATATTTATACAGATTACTGTGCATATAACTGCGGAATCCCGGCCAAACAAGTCACTCAGCTGAGTGCGCTCCTAATATAATGGCAGTTGACATTGGACATATACGTCAACATATAGGGGAGAGTCGGGTAGTATCGGACATCGGGTAATATCGGACAGTGAGTTTCTTTCATCTACCACATGATGATAGTACCTGATTGACATGGTTACGTTTCAGTGATGTCGCATAGAGAAACGTAACCATGTCATTCAGGTACTACCATATGGTGGTACATGAAGGAAACGCATTGTCCGATACTACCCGATGTCCGATACTACCCGACTCTCCCCTATATGTTGACGTATATGTCCAATGTCAACTGCCATTATATTAGGAGCGCACTCAGCTGAGTGACTTGTTTGGCCGGGATTCCGCAGTTATATGCACAGTAATCTGTATAAATATATGCACTGCAGCTATGAGAATGTTATAGATTTATGGCAGTTGACATTGGACATATACGTCAACATATACGCCTAACTTGAAGTCAGGCCTCAAAGGGAAAAAATTGAAAGAGGAGGGTTCGGTCCGGTGCTGTGAATTGGATTCGGCGTAGCTCAGTGGTCAGAGCGCTTGGTATGTAGAACCAAGGACCCGTGTTCGTCCCCGGCGCCGGAACGAATTTTTCTCCTCCAATATTAATTGTCAATATCACAGATATTATTCCGTAAGACAAATTAATAAATCTGTAATATGCTTTTTAAGTCTACAGTATTAAAATTTGAAACGAATACTTTTAATTCAATATAAAGTTCATATTAAAATGTGAAAATTAATTTGATAAACAGCTATGTTTCGACGTTTTGTTTGTTTGTTTTTTAACCTACAGTTGCAGTTCAGAGCTATTATTACAGATCCAGAAACAGGATTTAGGCCACCTGAATTGTGTTTCTGGGTCTGTACATAGAAGTGATTAATTCTATAGGATGTCTCTAAATTACACAGACAAACGTCGGGATCGGATATGAGTAGATAACCCTTTTTAAAACACGTTTTGTTAAGAAATAAATGGACTGTAATGTATTGGGTTCATTCATAGTTTTCTGCCCAATGGCAGGTCTTTCACTCCAAACCCAGCATTGTCCAATCTTCCTTATTTCCCGCCTCCCTCTTAGTCTCCGCATATGATTCACGTATCTTAATGTTGTGTATCATCTCATATCTTCTTTTTACCCGAACTTTTCTCCCGTTCACCATTCCTTCCAGTGTATTCTTCAGTAGGTAAGCAGTTTATTCTTAGTCAGTGACCCAGTAAATTTCTTTTTCTGTTCCCGATCAATTTAATGTATTGGGTTCAGACTGATAATTTAATACTACAATGAGTATTGTAGGTACTTTTCTTTTTGCTTGTTCGTTTTTTGGGGATTAAATGAATACCGTAACATAATTATTTGTTTATCAAATCCAATTTTCATAATATAATCTAAAACGAACATAATTATCAACTGTTTTTTTATTTATTTATTCCGGAGGAAGCAAGGCTATGAGATCTGTTGGTTGGCATAAGGTACATAATAATGATAGCGAAAAATAATGCAACACAAGTTAATTGGGATAAATTTTGATAACAACTAAGTTTTTTATTTATTTTTTATTTTCTTTTTAATTTCTGATTATGTTCCAACGAGTATAACTCATATGTAGGGGCTATACAGGAACACATACATATGTTATACAATGTAATTTAAAAAGTCACGAAATTACAGTCTGTGGAAAACACACAATATCTCAAGAATCAAAGAAAGAAACCAAATAAAAACAAACAGAAAGGTAACAAAGTTTTGGGCAGAAAGAAGAAAAAGTTTGAAACCATGAAGTAAATAAATCAACTGAGAATTAAAATAAATAATCTTCCCAAATCAATTTTTTAAACAATTCTTAAAACACCAAGAATTTGGTAAAACACTGTAATCTAAAAGAAGTTGGTTAAAAGTTATTACTAAAACATTTTTAGTTTCTTTAGTTCCATAAGTTACTGAGCCATGCTCAGAAAAAAAAATGTTTTATTTTTGTCTCGTTAAGTAAGTACGTATATCTTTATTAAACTAAAATCTAATATTACTATGTATTAAACTGTTAATTAAAGAGAAAATTAGAAACAACATAATAAAATCTAAAATGGGAGTAAAAATGCAATACTGCAATATAAGCAATTGCAATGGTAGTCTACAGTCATGTAAAAAGGATGGATGAAGAACGATTACAAAAAAGTATTGGAATGGTTGCCGCCCAAAAGGTTGAAGAGAGGGAGGTCTAATACTACATTGATTCATGGAATTAAAGCAACAAAGAAGGAAAGAAGTTTGAAGGAAGGATAGTGGGTTAACAGAGAAGACTGGAGAGAATGTTTAAAATTAATTTTCAAAAACTAGAATATTGGGCATTGGAAAATGTGTACACATTGTTAAACCAGTTTTAGATAGATTAAGCTGTTAATAACTTTGTACAGTAGTGGCAAAAAAACCGGACCGACCCTTGTAGCTGATTTCAGAGCCTTGTTCACTCCAGAGCACGATAGACTGGTAACTAAGACTTTCGTGGTTCGAATCCTGTTTGGGAAGGAAACTTTTTTTCATTCCTTATTCAAGTTTATTCCCAATACTTTTCGATTGCTGGTAAAATTCATGTTCTGGGAAAAATAAGTTAATTAAATAGTAAAATATCGCTGCAATCGAAAAGAATTGGGAATAAATTTGAATAAGGAACAAAAAGAAGTTTCCTTCCCAGGCAGGATTCTAACCACGAAAGTCTTAGTTACCAGTCTATCGTGCTCCGGAGTGAACAAGGCTCTGTCATCAGCTACAAAGGTCGGTCCGGTTTTTTTGCTACTACTGTACATGAAAATAGCAGCACCTAATTTGATAATTAATTCAAGTGGTTGAACGAAATAAAATTAATGTATTATCGATTTATTAATTTGTCCTACAGAATAATATCTGTGATATTGACAATTAATATTTAAGGAGAAAAATTCGCTCCGGCGCCGGGGATCAAACCCGGGTCCTTGGTTCTACGTACCAAGCGCTCTAACCACTGAGCTACGCCGAATTCTATCCACAGCACCGGACCGAACCCCTCTCCTTCGTTGTTTCCCTTTTGGCCTGACTCCAAGTTAGGCATACATGTTGACGCAGATGTCCAATGTCAACTGCGCTAATCCCTTATTCGTCTGTCGTAAAAAATCTTGGCTTCTTTTTTGATAATAATCTAAGTTGGAATTTTCAAGTTAAAGAAACGATAAAAAAAAATCTGTTCCTCCATTCACTGTTTGAGTCGCTTGAGAAACTTCTTGCCCCAGCAACTAAAACTTACGTTAGTACAAACCCTAGTAATGCCGCACTTCGATTATTGTGACGTTTTAAGTGACCTAAGTTCTGAACTGTCAGTCAAGTTACAGCGAGCTCAGAATATGTGCGTCAGATACGTGTGCAACATCCAACGATATGATCACATATCACAGTCCTTCGCAAGTCTCTCGTGGCTCCGACTTAAAGAACGTAGAACTTTACACACTTTGTCTTTACTCTTTCGAATTCTGCACACTTCAACACCAAATTACCTTTCTTCTCGTTTCTCTTATCTATACTCTAACCACGACGTAAATACCAGATCACTTATCTGTGGCACGCTAAGTATACCACTTCATAGAACATCTTGTTATTCATCATCTTTTACAATATCCACCTCGCGTCAATGGAATTCCTTGTCACAAAGTATTAGGGGCTGCAAGACAACAAACACCTTTAAGAACAGCTTTAAAGATAACCTTATTAGCATTTCACTCCAATCATATTGATTTAAAATATCACTGACTACATTGTTACTTTTTTCTTTAGACATCATCCTGATTGTGCTGTATTTTATTGTCTCATAATAATCTCTTTCTATTATCTAATATTATTTGAAATATATTAACATTCTATGTATTTTAGTTTAATTCTGCTGCACAGTTTATTTCAGTATTTAATTAATAGTTCATAGTATTTTGTTGTTTAATTTGTAAATAACTCTTGTATACATGTAACTCTCATCTAAATCAAATTGTTGAATTCTTTGTAAGTTCATGCATATGTATATACACTTTTTGCTGGTTGAGTGGAAGAGAAGGCCTTACGGCCTTAACTCTGCCAGCTAAAATAAATCATTATTATTATTATTATTATTATTATTATTATTATTATTATTATTATATTAGGAGCGCACTCAGCTGAGTCAATATCACAGATATTATTCTGTAGGACAAATTAATAAATTGATAATATTCTCATAGCTGCAGTGCATATATTTTTACTGATTACTGTGCACGTAACTGCGGAATCCCGGCCAAACAAGTCACTCAGCTGAGTGCGCTCCTAATATTACGGCAGTTGACATTGGACATATGCGTCAATATGTATGCCTAACTTGGAGTCAAGCCAAAACGAAAACAACGAAGGAGAGGGGTTCGGTCCGGTGCTGTGGATAGAATTCGGCGTAGCTCAGTGGTTAGAGCGCTTGGTACGTAGAACCAAGGACCCGGGTTCGATCCCCGGCGCTGGAGGGAATTTTTCTCCTTAAATATTAAATATTAAACATTGATATAGTTCAACTAGAATCAAATGAAAATCTAATAGACTGTTTTAAAGCTCTATTTTGAATAATTTGTAAAGTTCCACACGGCACTACAAACTACGAGTTTTCACAGGGATAAGACACAGGATCTCTGTTTCAGATCAAGAGCGTATTCTTGCAGTGGCTGCCCTGGATTCTCGGAATGAGTCGTCCGGGGAAGAAGATCACGAGGAAAACCATCCTCATGAGCAATAGAATGAAGGAGCTGGAGCTGAAAGAGCGTTCCTCCAAGTCCCTGCTAGCGAATGTGCTGGACATTGACGACGACTTTCGTCATTGCTCCGGAACCAACAGCACGTCGGCGACGTCCGCCGGGTTCCTGCGAAGCGGAGGACGAGGCACCGCGGCAACGCTCGACGACACCGGGAGCACGCCTTGCTCCGTGGCTCAGAGGGAGCTCCAGGCCATCCTGAGGGAACTGCAGTTCATCACGGGCAGGATGAGGAAGGCGGACGATGAGGCGGAGCTCATAAGCGACTGGAAGTTCGCCGCGATGGTGGTCGATAGGTTCTGCCTCATAATCTTCACCATGTTCACCATAATCGCTACTGTAGCAGTACTTCTGTCGGCGCCCCATATCATCGTTCAGTAGCCCCTCGTCATCATGTTCGCCGCCATTCCATCCAGTTTTCTCCCCAGGCACCGTGCGTTTCCAATATGTCGCAGATATTTTTTGTGCGTAAATGTAGAGTCGATATTAGGGTTAAAGGCGAAGAGGAACCAAAGCGCACAAAGCCGAAAAATGCCGCGGTCTCAACCCGGCAGATTTCTTCTCTGTCTACTACGATTGACTACGGTAGAAGCGTCAATATACTATCAAAAATTGCTTTATAATTGAAACCATATGCTTAAAATTATAACGGATCAATTGCGGGGAACAGTTCTAAGAAGTCTCTTCTAATGGAGTGAGCCCATACAGATTTTAACACAATCACTACGATAAAATGAGAATCGAAAGATTTTATCATTATAGTGATTCATATCAAACGATATTTTATAATACTTCATACTAATGAACGAGTAAATCTGATAGAAAAGCAATGAACTAACTTCTTTACACTTGGGGCCAAAAATAATTGTGAGGGTAAAATCGTATGTTCGGCCAGGTAACTGTGAAGTCGGGATAACATTAACTAGATAACGTTCAAGTGTAGAGTTAGACTGTTGATATTATACCACTCGCGTGTGTCTCCCGAAACGCGATCAATACACAAACATTTCTGTGATATCTACGATTTGTTTTTTTCTTTCTTTTAACCCTTGAATACCAAAACACAGGCAAACTAAATCAAAGGAAGATAATTAACACGTATTTTCATTCAGTTAGCCAGAATTACTGGATTGTGAAACCGTGTACAAAAGGAATTGAAGAAATAACTCCATTTCTGTACTTTTGTATAAATGAAAATACTACAAAACTATCTTAACGTCGTCTTTTATTCAAACAACAGGAAACAGTGCTATATTCGGACGCATCGCTGATGCAATAAACGTGTTGTGTCACTAGCCGGTTCGCAACGAAAAATTAATACTAGTTTTGCCTAGTATACATCACACTAATCGGATTGACTTAGCGTGTTACTCAAACTGCAAACAGATCTAAAAACAGATCTGTTGTTAGAGTACGAATTCCAAGTCCATTTTACAAACTTGCGTCAAGGAATAATATGAAAGATAACGTACGGTGTTGCTTAATAATTTATAGCGAGCATCACAAATCGCGATAACTACGTCAATATAAACACTCTGAGTTTCTTTGGAGGTGCAGGGTTTAGGAAGGAAATATTTATTTTAAGGCTTCGAATACTCTGACTGTAATATATTATACATTTTTCGTTGTGAAACGGCAATTTCGAAAGTATTTGCAAGAAGAAATAGTTTAGAGTTATAATATATAATACATAATTAAACATGCTCAATTAATATTGTTATCAACGTGCATCTAAGACAAAAAATTTACCGATTATGTTACCATGTATTGTGAACT
The DNA here is from genome assembly GCF_040183065.1 of Periplaneta americana. Taxonomy (NCBI): domain Eukaryota; kingdom Metazoa; phylum Arthropoda; class Insecta; order Blattodea; family Blattidae; genus Periplaneta; species Periplaneta americana. The sequence goes on from NC_091133.1 coordinate 91,123,622, forward strand.
TATGAGCATGGACAGGCGATGTTCATACAACGGGAAGTGTGCATGAATTCGTTGAACAATCAATCACTTCATAATATTTTGTTCGTCTAGATAATACTGGTTATTTGTAAAAAAAAAATGGTTGAAAGTTAAAATATCGTTTGTCATGAAAATTTTTGATATTTGTGTTAAAAACAAAATAAGTCCCTCTTTTTGGGACATAGTTGCATGGTTGTAGGGTTAGCCTCATACAAAGTTTAGAAAAAAAAATCGTTGGAAGATTAACAAGCACAAAAGGGTATTTTGCTGGAAGTGAAACGACAAATATAATAATGTTGATTATATAAATTGTAACGCTCATGTTTTATATATATACATATTATGATGTTCAGTTTTACTTCCGTGATGACTGTCTTACCACTAATACCACTAGATTTCCTCCACTATGCAATAGGACTTTGGTTTTTTTTTTTAGTTTATTCATTGAATCTTTACCTAAAGATCATAAAAGTGGCACGAATATTAAAAAAAAATAATAATTCTGAGTTCGTTATATTAATATCTATTCACTTTAATTGAATATTTCGAGTATATTTCGAGTATTAAATTAAATTAAATATATTTTCATTATTCTATTAGCCAAAGAGTAAAACGTGTTTTATTATAACTTCTAGATAAAATTACTAAAAATACAAATACTGCAGTAATTTCCTGGGTTTGTCAAACTATTTTAAAATTGAGAATTCATAACAGTGCTCGAGAAAAAATTGACATTAATCTTTAGCTAAAATATTTTCTCGTAACTCCAGTTGCAGTATAATATGACTATATTTCACTTACTCTACTTTCCGTGCTGAATAACTCAATTTCACAACCCTCTTCTTATAATATATATGTTTTTTTTTTATTGACCTTCCTCAAATTAGAGGCTGCCATTAGACAAAGCATACAAAACAATACGAGAACAAATAGGTGATGAAAGATAACAGAGTAAGAAAAAAAAAGTAAACAAGTACACAAACAAACAAACAAACAAACAATGGCAGTTTATAGAATTAAAAAAGTTACAAGTAAAGAAGCAATGAAAGCTAATAAGAGAAAGAAAATTGATAATGGTACGCCAGTTTTTTCAGTAGCGGTACACTGAATTAGAGTCCATATAGGTGGTTCCGTGAAAGTTTGGGTAACTCTCTAATTACTGTATGAGGAGGGCCAGTTAATTCAGAAAAGATTTCTGCAGTCCTAGGGTCTTACAGAATTGAGAAGAGAAGTTAGGTATCGTTCCTCTTGCTCCAAACATCAATCCCGTAACACTGATATCGTGAAGTTGGTATTTAGGGGAGAGTCGGGTAGTATCGGACATCGGGTAATATCGGACAGTGAGTTTCTTTCATCTACCACACGATGATAGTACCTGATTGACATGGTTACGTTTCTGTGATGTCGCATAGAGAAACGTAGCCATGTCATTCAGGTACTACCATATGGTGGTAGATGAAATAAACGCACTGTCCGATATTACCCGATGTCCGATACTACCCGACTCTCCCCTATCTTTATAATACGGGATGGTTGGAACGTAGATTGCTTGTTTCTCCTCATGTACGTCTTCAGGCTGTCCTTTATACGTTTCAAACCTGATGGTGGGGTCGATTATCATACCCTGACACATATTCCATATACCAATAAAGTTTAAATTAATTTTCCCCCGAAAATTTGTTTTACTTGGCTACATATTATTAGTTTGTAAACTATTTTTAGTTAATTGTTGAAATATACATTTTATTTTAGGCTATCCAGTCCAAACGCGTTGCTAAATTAAAATGCGTCAGTTTCAATAGCATTTTATTAATTCAATTAACATATTTAATAGTTTTCATTCGAATTAATAGAAGGAAAGTTTAGTCAGGTTTTAAAATTAGCACTATTTCGGTTATTGTATTGTAATTTAGGAAAGATTACTTAAGTTAAATGAAACTGCAATATTGAATACTACAATATATTCCGCATTTCCAAATTACTTCAATACTTTAAAATAATTTCAAATAGCAATTTAATAGATTTTCACTCGAATTAATGAGATGAAAATTAAATTCCGGCTTTAAAATTTGGCAATACTTTGATAATTTTATTGTAATTTAGGAAAGAATGCTTAATTCAAATACAATTATAACATTGAGTGTTATGACAAATTTCTCACTTCTAAATTACTTCAAAATCTTGCAATAATTTTAAATAGAATTGTAGTCATAAGTATTTGTCAATTCTCAACCTCCAATAATTCATTTCCTTACATATTACACGGTTATAAACAATTTCAGTTAAATTATTGAAATACAAACTTTAGCCTAATTGTAATGTATTGCTGAATTTAAATCCGTTACTTTGGACCATTCTTTCTACAAATTTAATGAATCCCTTGATAGCTTCAAATTAATGCGAAGAAAATCAATTCTACAAATCTGGCTTTCAGGTATAGCTCCCTGTAAAGCTGACTTGAATAATTTCAAGGGAAAAATTGTTTGAGAGGCGGGTATCGAACCCAGAACCTTTGGCTGAGCGCACAACGCTCTATCGATTAAGCTACCCAGGAACTGTACCAGACCCCGGCTTAATTATTTCCCTTACATCCACATACAAGTTGGTTGACAGAACGTCAGAAGCCAGTATTGTGTGCACACGTACTGTGTGACTTAAATTGTTCCAGGACCGATGTCGAACCCGGCACCTTTGGCTGGCTACAAAATCAGAAATATCATGAATAAACTTATTTTAGTTTAGAAAAATGGTTTAATTTAATTATAATAGAAAAATATAGTGCTATGGCACAATTCTTAACTCTGAGAATGTCATTCTGTCTCTCAAAATTAACATAAATGGATAATGTATTCATTTTATACGTTTAAGTGATTTAAAAGTGTTACAAATAACACTTTCGTATTAAAATATTCAAGTATAAATATATTGGTCTTATTTAGGATTCTGGTTTTAAATAAGAAGAAACTGAGCATAAAATTATAACACGTTAGTGAAGAATCTTTTTATGGTGCCACAAATTTAATTCGAATTGTTTGCATAATTTAAAAAAAAAGTATTTTCTGGTTCATAACATATATATGATGTTCAAGTTACGAATTCCTATTGCATAAGTGGAAACAAAAAAAAAGTGAATGATGTCACTATAACGAAGATGCAGTCCATTCTTCGACACAGATAGTAAAGCATAGCAATGATGTTATTTAATGACTAAGTAGAAGATTGTTATTTAGAGCAGATTAATGATAATGATCAGTGTTTTAACACGGTGAGTGCCTCGAATTAGGGATACGCAGGTCGAATCCCCTTGTCGGAATTGTATTTTGAAAATCATGATGTCCCAATCTATGTTGGAAGTATAATTACACACAATAATTCGGCCGCATAATTCACATATTAATGTCTAGATAGTTATATCGCAAGTTTCGGTACTGAAACTGAGTGAAAATCTATTTATATTTTAATTTCTAGTACTACCACAAATGCAATTTTAGAATTGCTAGAAAATTAACATTATTATCACTTTATTAGATAGTGTAAAAATAATCTTAATTAAGAATATTCGTGCTATACTAGCGGTGTTAAGCATCTTTTGTATTATTGTTGCGTTCTTAAAGCTTAACTTATATTTCACAAAATAATTTATACATTACAATATAAATTATTATACATCTTGATTACACAACTTTTAACACTGTATCACTTCGGAATATGTATTATATTACTTTCTTGTATTAAATTCTATCGTACCTGGTTTACATGTTTCGACCTATTATGGGCCATCCTCAGAATTGGTCGTTGTTAGTCTTGGCGCCTCTTGTTTTGTTTCCTGTGAGGATGTGTTCGTGTGGTGTAATGTGGAGTCAAGAAATGTGTGTGTTCTGAAATTGAGTTGTGTGTTGAGAATTTCAAATACTAACCACACCTACAGAGACATCAACACAGACATGGAAATACTACACATCCAACCAAAAAGCCAGAAACTAAACACACTAGAAAAATATGAAATATACAGACAACAAAAACACACCACAATGAAATTCTCAACACACAACTCAATTTCAGAACACACACACTCTTTGATTCCACGTTACACCACACGAACACACCCTCACAGGAAACAAAACAAGAGGCGCCGAGACCAACAACGACCAGTTCTGAGGATGACTCATTATAGGTCGAAACATGTAAACCAGGTAGTATAGAATTTAACACAAGAAAGTAATATAATACATATTCCGAAATAAATTATTACATTTACATTTTAAATTAAATTCTTGAACCAATTTTTAATCAATTCTACAAGCCAAACTTTCACAACTAGACTTTCATCACTGTTAAATTCACTTTATAAATATAAGTGCACTTATGTATATAATGCTACAAATTTTTAATATAAATAACAAAATAAAGTAGTGCTAATCAGCATGGACAGGATAGTGTCACCCTGTGGAAATAAAGTGAGTAGCTAAATAGGCTATGGAATATATGAAAGCCCATAGAGTAATAAAACGTAGGTAACCTCAAGTAAATAATATAATAATGTATAATTATTTTCAAACTTTTCTCTGAAAATAGATTGTAAATATTTTCAAGTTCGTAATTCTTTATTTAATGAATCCCCGAAATCATAGCGGCTATTTAAATATGGTAAAATGATAACAAAAATGGAGTGAGAATTACAGAAGAAATGAACATCTTATTCTCAAGAAAGCTGTTCTATACAGCGACATTCTTGTGTCCCACAAAGTCTCGACTCCTGAATCCGATATCGAAAGAACATCATTAACGCCAGTGTAAGAATCGAAAGTTTTCTTAAAATTTTGAATTCGTATCTTCGCTTTAAAACGTTTAACAACATTGAATTATTTTCAGATTTTAATGGTACTTTCAATATGTTGAATAGAAGTTTTAAGCGCTTTCACATTTAACTAAGAGGAGGTGACATTGTCATAATCACAGAACACTCGTTTGATGACGATGGAACAATACTTAGTTCCATTATGTCTGACAGGCGACGTAAACATTGTCAGCAGAGAGAGATGGATAATTGCTATTGAACCAATGGCAGAGGTCTCATTCCACGCTCATCTTGAAGTAGGGCGGTCTGAAGATTTCCACCCCAGTCGAAAGCGTGGAAAAAGACCTCTGTCATTGGTTGAATAGCAATTATATTTCTCTCCTCTGTCGGCAAAGTTTACGTCGCCTATCAGACATTGTGGAGCGAAGTATAGAATGTCCTGTAAATTATAAAATCCATACTTTAAATTTCGACGTCAGTAAGTTAATTTTCATCTAACATGATTCAGAGATGACAATTCTATTTGGTGAACGATATAAGTACAGTACGATTATTTAGTCCTGACAGTCGCCGGAGATGTGCGCCTGGGTCGGGCGAGTCCATTTAGTTACGCCAAGAGGTGTTTGGGTTATTCACTCGCTTGCCTTCGGAGCGATAGGATGTCATGAGTGCGGTAGAGCGGTATGGTTCCAGTACAATTAAGCTGCACTGCATTCTTTTACCGACAGCTCGCCCTTATTTATACTCCAGAACTCTCCCCACTCCTCCTATTACTTCCCCTCTTTCGCGTCACTGAGCTGTCAGGACTTAATCGGTCTGTATTCCCAACTTCTTAGACGAATTTTACTTTATGTCTCAAAGAAATTAAATCGATTTCGATATCGTAAAAAAGTACTACCCGTTTCAGCTCACGTTACTGTTGGGGTCTACATGAACTAACCGTTACGTCATACACTGTACAGGCGCTATAGAAGAATAATCTACCACGCTACGTACAGTATAAAAATATATGTATTCCGAACGCTTTGATTACAATAGTGTAATATGTTTACAAATTGTTCAGGTGTCTTATATTGCATTACTGATTAATTTAGTTATAAAAGAAAAAAATACTCTGCATTAAATAAAGTTTAGTTTCTTTTTAAACCAAGTTGGTAATATAATTTACAATATGAGCGAGCAATTGTCACACAGAAAAGTGTGGAGCTAAGAGTGGAATTGTGACAAAATGGAAACTCCTCCAAAGAAGAAACTATCTCCTAAAATTTATAATCTTCAAAACAGGATGATAATATGCAACATACTTAAACTCTGTTGATATGGCAAAAGGACAGATGCCGTAGAAATAGCCATAGAAAGAGAAGAAAAAGCAGTTATTTTTATTTATAATACACTACTCATATAATTATAATATATAAATAATATTATTATTAATATCATAATTAAATCAAACATACTATTCCTATTATAAGGTGCTAAATATTTCAAGGAATAAAATATAATTTGTCTTTTTTAAGCACTTATTGTGACAGTTTAAAAAAATTCCATATAAATTCTGTTAAAATTCTACATAATAAGTTAAAATTATTCTATACACATAATTTTACAGAAATTTTAATAGAATTATATGCAGGATGGAGACAATCTATTACATTAATTCACAGAGGTAATAGATCAAGTCAATGCAAACAACTTTTGTCAAATAAGTTTTTTGATATGTCCAATAGTTTTGAGAATATGAAATGTAACGTGTTGCAACGCTGCAAAGAGTATCATTGCTCCTTGAGTTCATTTCTCCGCAGTGGGAGTGAGTAACTCTACTCCGGAAGACTTGCGAGAGGAAAATTTAAACAAAAATCTCATCAGATACTTTTCGATCAAATTACTGTAGATCAAAACGTAAAGTATTCAATGAATTAATTAGGCCCACGCAAATTGTTGGGCTTTTAATATTCTTTATTACGCTATAACTTCTTTAACTCTAAATTTATTAATTTCATGTTGTATGGTTTATCCGATAAGCAAGTTGTAATGCAATGTTAAAATTGAAATATACCGTCTATACTTATCTAGTTTTTATATAATTGATTATAACATAAATGTTTTCGGCACTAATATACCATTTTCAAATGTATGAAAATTTGCCTAATTACATATTCAAATAGATATTTTACATTTAGTATCTCAGTGTAAGTTTATAACATTTTAAGTAATTGAATAACTGCATTTGACTACATAATACGTCAAGATAACCCCAGTGTTCCACCAAATGATGGATAATTGCAGCAGAAAATCAAAAGAGATTTTAAATGTTAGTAATAAGTGTGTGTTTTTAATTTTTAATTATTTAATTATCTACATATAGATTGTTTTATATGTGATATGAGATCATCAAGGATACACATTATATGTTTCATTCACAAAGTTCATATGCACCTATTTGAACATGTAATTAGGCAAATTTTCATACATTTGAAAATGGCACATTAGTGCCGAAAAGTTTATGTTATAATCAATTATATAAAAACTAGATAAGTATAGACGGTATATTTCAATTTTAACATTGTATTCTAAATTTATTACCATAAAACTTATTTAACATCTGTTGATTTATCTTTTTACGTATTACAAAATAGTAAAGAATGTACATTCTTACAAAACGAAACTATTTCCAGTAAATATTCTTTTACATTTGATGTAAACTCAAAATAGCATTATTACGAATACACATCCTATAACTGAATATCCATTTAAGTTATTATCTTTGAAGAAATAAAAAAAATAATTTGGAAAAGAAATTAAGTTTACAGTAATGTGTTAAGTGTTATGTGTCTGCAGTAATTTGATCAAACGTATCTCATGAGACTTTCGTTTACATTCTCCTCTCGAAAGTCTTGCGAAGTGGAGTTACTCATCCCCACTGCGGAGCAATGACTGAAAGAGCACTGATACTCTTTGCAGCGTTGCAACACGTTGCAATTAATATTCTCAAAACTATTGGATGTATAAAAAAACTTATTTGACAAAAGTTGTTCGCATTGGCTTGATCTGTTACCTCTGTAAATTAATATAATAGTTCCCATCCAACCTGCATAATGTTTTTAAACTGTTACGATACGATTTTAAACAAATAAGTTATATTTTAAACAATTAAAACACTGCAAGAATCATACTGACCTGGAATAAATAAATAATAAGAATATACTTCAAAGAAACCTTTTCCACTCAATACAATCGGTTTAATTGTTGCTTCTGATAGCATCACCTTCAAAAGGTGTTTGAAAACATTCTGGCTTACTCGCTGTCTTCAGCAATGGTTCTCAAACTGGGGTCCGCAGACACCCGGCGGTCCTCGGAGTTCGTTCTGGGGGTCCGAAAATATTCTGATTAGGGATTTTTTTTTCTTCAGAAGGATTTCTATTTTTTTATGTGGTATTAATCTCAGAAAACTATTGGCGTAGTTAACATAACTTATAAATTATTCCCGGTGTTGTTGAAAGCTTTCGTGTGTTGTTAAACAGTGTAATACTGTAAGTTCAAAGACAATAACCACAAACATTTTATAAGTTTCGTCTAACGAGTCGTTGGCTTAAACATCATAATACGGGTGAAGAAGAAATCAGAGATTTTTCTGTTCCTAATTGTAAAAATATTTGAGTTTAAATTCCATTTAACAGCATGGAGTCTCACAATCTCACCGAAGAGGAAGAAGGGTAGCTTGTTGAGTTATATGACACTGCATGGGAAACGTTTAAGTGAATATCAGCCTTTTGGAGGGGGGGAACTCTTAGAACGAACCTTGAAAATGCCGTTTCTCACGACTTACTCGTGTGAACAGATATTTTCTGCTCCTTTCTCTATCAAAACTGTTAAAGTAAAACCAAGTAAATGAAGCGGTAGACCTAAAAATAATTAACAGTCATCCTAAATATAAAAACATTTTACGCACAAGAAAGTTCTATCATTCTCACAGAGTTAAGGAAACTTGTAAAAGTAGACTTGATTTCTTTTTCAACACGCAAATAAAGTATTGCTTTGCTTTACTATTATTATCAATTTTTCTATAACATATTAATGAAGGCCATCTACTTTTTGAAGACAATATTACATTATTTAAGTTCTGTTTAATTCAAATGTACAGTTAATATTGATTCAATTTTGGAAAATTTAATAGAAATAGCGCTAATCACAGTCATTCAATATTAACCCCAAAATCTAACTTACTCATCATTTCATTGACGACTTTGAATGGGTCCGCGAAAATACTTATCTATGGAAAGGGGTCCACAGTGCTAATCTGTTTGAGAACCACTGATCTACAGCATTGCGACACAACTATACATTGGTTTGAACCCCGTATGTCTCGCGTCCATCAAGAGTTCTCACGTAAACATCGGTAATGGAAATCCCATTGTCATCGGCCAGTTCAGCTGAAACGGGCAGTAGTAGGTCTATAGGCCCATCAACTTCTTATTACAGATTGGAGATTAGATCGCTGCTATCGCTACAAATAGGAAACATACAAAGAGCTCAGTAGTTCGGACTTCTGCCGTCGGTAAACAGAACTTGGCTGGCCTATACTGATGTGGTTTGAATATCGGAAATAAATTACAAGAATAACCGCTCTAGAAACTAAATTATCGATTAAATACACGGTATCGAATAAAAATAGCAATTCAAGTACCGAATCAATAGTATCGCTGCAGAAACCCTAGTAATATAGTGGTTTTGTTTAATACAATTACTCTTGGATTTGTCTGGTATAGAACATTCGAGTCTTTTAAGTGAAAATCTTTCAGTTTGTACCGCGACGACAGTGAAAACAAACACGACTAGTAATAGTAGACATAAATGTGAATTATTTTAGAGCTGGTAGAAACTATTGTGTGTATTCTACATTGATCACTGATTGGGAAGCATTATGAAATATACTAGAAGAATTGATTACATCAAACAGTGACATCACACAAGACGAGTTATAGATTAATGACTCGATGTTTATTACTCTAATGTTAAACTGAAATATCAAAGCCTCCCCTTTTAAAGTAATGGTCGGTTGCGGTAGTCGCGAATGTCTTTTTTTTTTATTCTGAAATCATAATATCGCCGAACGGAGGAGGTATCACTCTTTGCATCAAGGAAGTTATGCCAGGAGCAAGCTGACAACGAACAATTATTCTCAAAAGCTGGCAAACAAAGCAGAACCAAAACAGTGACGAGAGCCAGAGAATAATAAAATACATTATTTCTTGTCAATTATACGAATGTTAACACAACGTGACAATATGGGCGTAATATTTATCATTTTTGTTAAGTTATGATTTGAGTTCAGGATTACATTTTGATTACTTACTTACAAATGACTTTTATGGAACCCGGAGGTTTACTGCCGCCCTCACATAAGCCCCCCAATCGGTCCCTATCCTGAGCAAGATTAATCCAGTCTCTACCATCATATCCCACTCCCTCAAATCCATTTTAATACTATCCTCCCCTACCTACGTTTTCGCCTCCTCAAAGGTCCTTTTCCCTTAGGTCTTCCAACTAGCATTCTATATGCATTTCTGTATTCACCCATATGTGCTATATGATCTGCCCATTTTTAACGTCTGGATTTAATGTTCCTAATTATGTTATGTGAAGAATGCAATGCGTGCAGTTCTCCGACGTATAACTTTCTCCATTCTCCTGTAACCTCATCCCTTTTAGCTCCAAATATTTTCATAAGCACCTTATTCTCAAACACTCTTTACCTCTGTTCCTCTTTCATGGTGAGAGTTCAAGTTTCACAACCATACAGAACAACCGGTAATACAACTTCTAACTTTCAGCTTTTTTGAGAGCAGACAGAATGATAAAATCTTCTCAACCGAATAAGAGGCATTTCCCATATTTATTCTGCGTTTAATTTCCTCTCATCCTCTGATTGAGGTTTTGGCTTATATGTATATCTATTATCAAGCAGTACATCTCACTTGACGATATCTGTGAGAGGAAGAACAATTATTTGTCTGACTAGTGTAATATATAGCTAGTCGGCGATGTATGCAATGAAGGGGCAAAGGAACTGGCCACCCTACCACATTATCTCTTGGTCTAGTCGCCTTATATGTGGTGCCTTCTTGGCATCACTTGTGAGGTTCAGATCTGTCTTCAGACTGTTAATTAATCAACAATTTCCTCTCGAGTGTCATTTATATTTGTTACTGTTGGTCCAAAGTACATGAATTTTTTACCTTTTCAAAGGATAAATTTTCAATTTTTATATTTCCATTTCATACTATGTTCTGGTCACGAGACATAATCATATACTTATTTTTTTCGGAGTTTACTTCCAGACCTATCTCCTTACTTGCTTCACGTGTTTTCTCTAATAGTATGTGGATTTTCTTCCAACATATTCACGTCATCCGCATAAACAAGCAGCTTTTGTAACCCGTTCAATCCCAAATCCTATCTGTTTTCCTGGACTTGACGGTAAAGCTAAAAAGTAAAGGTGATAGTGCATCTCATTTCTTTTGATTAGCAGATGAATTACAGTTTCTAAACTTGACTTTTGTTTCAAGTTTATATATTCATTTGCAATTATGTAATTCAGCACAACAAATAGATTATCTGCCCGAGACCTTCTAATTTTGATCCTTACTTTAACTAATCGGTTCCTCCTTTCCATTTCGTCTAATTTCTTTAACTTTTACAAGTTCCTTAAGTAGAACAGTGACATTCAGAGCGAGACAAGTGATCAACTGGCTTGGAGCCCACTGAATGTAAAGTGTATGATAGCTTTGGTAATTCTCAGCTATCATAATTCTGTTTGCTATATATTTTATGTTCCTTGTTATTTATTACCACTTGATAAATCGGAATAAGAGTTACATTTTTATTCGTTACATTTTCAGATTCTATTTTATAAATTGCTTAACGATTATGGACACAATCATTAATTTCAGCTCGAGTTTCTATAAAATAACTGACTAGTCTGTTTCTTTCTTCTGTTATATACAACGCCCACCTGTCACGGAGTGTGCTTACATTAAATTCATTCTGTTGTTCTCCTCCACAGAAATCATAATTGACATGCAGTCTTGATGGCAACATTACTGGTTTTGGTCTGTCTTTTGTTTACCAGTCACTAAAGTTCTTTCCTCTCATTGCCGTTGTCGAGTATATACATTCCAATATATAGTTTTATATATCCACCAACATCTTAACACGTTAAGGAAAAGGCTTCTGAAAATTAAGTGTTTTAATCATTGATATCATGATTATTATATTATTATCTCTCTAGAATATCTGCACTATAGAAACAACTATACTTCAAATTTTTAAGTCCCATTGTTAAATTAATCCTCTTCGTAAAAATCAAATTAGCTATTCTAGCCTACAATAAATTTTAATTTTAATGGAATGTTGGTTGGTTTTAGGCCTAGGTACCACATAACTATACGAGCTATATTCGAATTCAAATATAATACACAAGAAGTCGTTTCTACCTTGAAAGGTACAGAGAAAAGTCTAACATGCCATTGTTTATTGTAAGAGAATGAGGAATTTCGGGGAATTTCGATATTAATGAACGCCATTTTGAAGACAGAAAGGTGATACTTTTTTTTATTTCATGCCTGTTATGTTAAGAAAAATGGTTTTCCTGTATCAATGTAGGATACCAAAGTGAGAAATATACATGCAAATGTCAATAGTTAATACCTTTATTCTGAGAGATTGTATTATACATCTTTATTTACCAATAATGTAACCTGTAAACAGAACCGCTCACAGTGTTAAAAATATTTCTATAAAATAACAAATGAGATATACTTAAACTAAAACGTTTTTAAAATGCCGTCAAATGTATATTTTTAAACTCATGAAGTAAATAACTTAAAATAAAATTATTACACCATTCAATAATAGTGATTTTCATTTTTTTTTTCAAAAACTACTTCCTGCAAATACGTCTCGTTTCTATTACATTATCATAATATCCCATCTTGCCCTCTTTCACTATTACTACTACAGTTTTCATGAATGTTTTGTTCAATGTTGTATTATTAATGTTTAAGTCTGTATTTCTAAATTTCTGATCTTTCAAACAGTATGATTAAAAATATTTTTACTGAAATGTAGTGCAAAAATTCTTCAGAACTTCCGAAGAATTTATTGCAACTTTTATTTTTTATGAAGCTTAAGATTAAAAATAATCCGTATTTTATACGGAAATTTATAGTGTACCATTATTTGCATCAATATTTATGCGATGTGCAAATTTACAAGAATATTTGAAATATATTTCACTGAAAGAATTCTTCTTCAATTTGAAACACTTTGCAGAGTGATATTGTATTTTAATTCACTTGTTTTAAAATTAAAATTTATATCTTAATACACATTATTTTGCTAGATTAATTTTTTGTGCTCTTCTCGTTCTATTTAAATTCAAGTAGTTTCTGATAATGTTTTTCAAAACTATATTTACCTACGTGGAAAATAAGAACACTTGTTTCTTTGCCAGTGATGAACTGACACCAGCAGACGACAAGCAATTAACACAAGAAAACTTTATTCGGCACTATCCTCACCAATCGTTTATATATTTCTTTAATTAGGTGAAAATCTAACCTGATCTTTCGCATGGAATCCCGTTGTATTAACTATTATATTAACTAAAGGTACATTGTCTTAATGCTCAATTATCGTGAACATTATTCATAAATTTTCATTTTTGTAGTAGGCCTTTTTATTACTTCTATCGTCAAAACTGTATTGAAATTATATTTCAGCTTTATGTGATCTACTGTTGAAATGACTGTCCATGAAGTATGGTCTAAGATCTAGAAATATCTTAGTTGAGCTCCTTCGAAAACAACAAATATTTTAGACGTTTTCATACTGTTTCCCCTGTCTTCATTTTACAATATTTTTAACCATTTAATTAATGAGTTTACAATTTCGCTGCCATCATTTCACTCTATCATTCCATTATGAGTACAATATTAGTATCAATGGTTAATAAATTCTCTGTCTTCAGACTATGAGCATGTTGTTTTGCTGTTAATATTATTCATAAATTTTCCACATCATCTCATACTGAGAACGTTATTTTATTGTCATAATTTCCTCTATTGTATGTATAGAATAATAAGTGTCGGAGTGTATCATCATTATTTCATCAACCCTCTATGTAACTTCATAATAAATTGGTTAGTTTATGTCATAATGTTATTAATTCTCAGCAAATTGCAAAATGAGTGTATAAGTTCACTAACATTTCATAATTCAATACAGCATCTCATAGTCAGTAACATTTTGTGTCATAATTTCATAAAATCTTAATTATGATATTTGAGTGTATGATTTTACTATCACCGTTCCATCCATTCTCATTATTGTCTTGTAATATGCATGATTTTGCTGTCGTTTCATCAATTCCGAATACATCTTCATAATGAGTGTACAATTTTACTGCCACAACTCCATTCATTCTCTTTATTCTCTCGTAATATGCACAACTTTGCTCACGTTTAATCAATTCTCAATACCATATGTCTTCATAAAAATAAACGTTATGTTTTATTTAACGACGCTCGCAACTGCAGAAGTTATATCAGCGTCGCCGGATGTGCCGGAATTTTGTCTCGCAGTTCTTTTACATGCCAGTAAATCTACCGACATGAGCCTGTCGCATTTAAGCACACTTAAATGCCATCGACCTGGCCCGGGATCGAACCCGCAACCTTGGGCATTGAAGGCCAGCGCTATACCAACTCGCCAACAAGGTCGACTATATCTTCATAATGAGTATACCATTTTACTGTCACAACTCCATCCATTCTCCTTATCGTTTCATAATGTGTATGATTTACAGCTGTTTGATCAATTCTGTACATTATCTCATGTGTGTATAATTTTTCTGCCACCATCCATCCATTTTCCTTATATTCTCGTAATTCATTTAAAATAAAAGAATGTGTATGATTTTACTGCCATATCATCAGGTCTCAATGTATTCTTATGATGAGTGTACGATTTTACCATTCATTTTCTTCATCGTCTCATAATGTGCATGATTTTATTGTCGTTTCATCAACTGTAGGACACATATTCTCATAATGAGAGTAATATTTTACTGCCGGGATTATATTCATTCTCATTATCGTCCCATGATGTGTATGATTTTGCTGTCGTTTCATCAATTCTTTGTATCATCTCATATTGAGAGTATGATTTTACTATCATCACTCCATTAATCCTCCTTATTGTCCCATAATGTGTGTATGATTTTCTGTTGTTTCATCAATTCTCTCTATTTATTCATCATGAATGTACAAATTTGCTGCCATTTAATCGATTCTCTGTATCATCTTAAGAGTGTAAGTTTCGCTATCAACCTCCGTATCATCTTTTCAACAGAAGGCTGTGCTGTCGTTTCATAAATTCGTTGTACAATCTTATAATGGGTGTATGATTTTGCTAGTATCACTTCAGAAATTCTCCTTATTGCTTCAAAATAAATAAAAAGCTTATTCTATCAAATCTACATAACATCTTAGAAAATGGAAAGTAATAATGTATCTGTCATCGATCCATAAATTGTCCAAGTATTTTCATAATATAGCATGATTTTCGCAAACCTGGGTATTTTTCATGTATCTCAATGTGACTACCACGCTGACTTAGAGAAATATCGTCCTATTATCGACAGACAATATTTAAATACATCTTTATTTTATAAGAAAAAATTATATGGAAATTGTAACATGGTTCTAAAATTAACGTTATTTTTGTATTAAGAGATATTTCTTTATTCAAACTATGCACATTATTATTTCATTTACAAATATCATGATTATGCAGTCAAAATCATGTTAAAAATTCCCATTTGTTTAAAAAAGTCTTCAGCGTGCAGTTTCATATTACATACAGTATCTCGTAACTCTCTTAATATTTCTTGAATAGGATGAAACAGGGCTAATTTACTAATTCCTTCAACAGAATTATCGATTTTTCCACATTGGAGTAACTTTCTAATTGTGAGGTAAATCTATGATACAAAAAAATTAGGCAGTGACTGAATGAACCCAGTCAAAATTAATTGACCGTGCTTAATTTTCCTTTCTTATGACTTACACACCACTGCGGGTAGGGGAGAGAGATTAATCACAAATGCGGACTTCCCTTATCATGGGATCGGCATGACACAAGACCACCATAGAGACATGACAGGACAATTAATACAAAGGACAAACACCGTGGAAGGAAGATAAATTTCTTCCTTTGCCAAGCCGGGAATCTTTGATAATTGCTCTGTGCATACTTGCTAGAGTTGGTTTTGTTGTGGTATAGTAGTCGTAACAAAACCTTGTGTTGCCTTGAAGTATTGAAATATATGTAGTTTAGACCGGTCATTGCCCATGAAAGTAATCAGGGTAGCGAATTGTATCTCAAAACAGAAATAATTTGCTGTTCATTACTTAAAAGTACCTAACTTATAAATTTGAAGAAAAGTATGGAGATCAAAGGAAAGAAAGTGTTACCTTTTGAAACAATTGAAACAAAATTCTTTACTAAGTGAATAGAGAAGAAAACGAAGGTCAATACATAAAATTTAAATCAAAAGTCACTCACGGAATGCCTTAACCTTCGCACACAGTAATATTAATACTTAGGCCTATCAAATATTTTTTGTACTTTCCCGGACGTTCATCGCAGCGACGTCACTGGGAAGATATTAGTTCTTTAAATTGTCTTTGATATATTTAATTCAATATAGTGGACTCCTTCACATAACACAAACCATACTTCCTGTGAGTATTTTTTTTCATCGTGACCCTTATCTATCAAAAAAGTCAGAAATGAAATAAATAGTGAAATATATTTCAAATTAAATATAGAAATTTTGCACATTGTTTTTCTATTAATGACGAAAATAATTATGAAATTTCACCTGATCATTAGTAACTCAACGCAAATATAAATTTCAAAACTCAGAAGTAGTTTCTGTTCTTTCAATATTCCAGTTCATTATTTATAAATTGGAATATTCAACTCTCGGAAATTTCAAAATGGCGACATTTTTACAAAATTCCCAAATCGAAGGAAAGAAAACTAACAGTTCCTTTCTAACGGCAAGATAATCAAAAAATATTTTGGAAATTGTATAAAATTATAATAGAACTCAATGGGCAATAATCTATTCAAGTTCCTGTAACGTTGTCATTATAAATATTTTTAAAAATTCCTTACATTTAATGAAAAATACCATTAACAAAAAATATAACATTCTCAAATTAATTTGTTCATAAACACTTTGAACTAAATTATTGAAGTACAACGTTGACCAAACTAGCTGAGAAGCGAAGAAGTTATCTTTGGAAAACGTATGGAAGAAGTTCAACAAGGAAGTGTACGAGTACGTTGAATGCACAGGTAAGCCACGCACAAATAAATTGTAGTATAGATATTAGAACAAAATACTGGACCATGGAATATTTTATATTACTTAATAAAACGCAATAAAATAATGTTGCACTACCATTACTTTGGCAAAAAGAACCCAATTCCTCCTGAAACCTCAAAATGTTGGCACAAACAAAGATAAGACAAGAAATATACAACAGATACCCTTATTTACGCTTCCACCGTATATAGTTCATACTACAGAACGTCCATATGATAAAACCTCCATAAGGTCAAAATGTCCATACGGTGAAAATGTCCATGTACTAAATGTTCATACGACAGAAAGCCCACATAGAAAACGTTCGTAAGATGAAAATGTCCGTAGTGTCAAACGTCCATAACGTCCAAGTTCAAAGGAAAATTCTGCTTGAATAGAATACGATAATTTTTTTTTCCATAACTCGTACAAATAAGTTATTAATCATTGGGAACCGGAGCCCCACTTTTGAAATGGTAACCAATACTTTTAAGGTAGCCATATGAGAATTTCTCCATTTTCTTTGTACCTGTTGTAGTTTCTCACAATCTGGAGAATCTGTCTTTGATTTGTCAAATACGTTTTATTCATCGGCTCTTTAATTTGTGTATGTCCTCCTCTTGCTTGAAATATTTGTGTCAAAATTTAATTTTCTTCGCGCTTTAGGCACTGTATAAATCGCCAAATGGATGGATGATGTACAGCCATCGCTCTTCCTCTTGCCTTAACACGGTTCAAGATGCACTTTACTTCTATACCTGTTTCATCGGCACTATGTAAATGCTTATCTGTGCCATCCCGCAAAACCCGAGTGTTATGCAGGTTGCTGTTATCATTGCAGCATTACAAATTTTCCTTTTCCTACATCGCCAATATATTTTTGTCCTCTCTCTATTAAAGTCATTATCTTGGTACAGGTACCCACGAAAAGAAAGAAGTGGCTTACCCTATTGTGATGGTACTAACTGAGGATTTCGTTCCATCTTCAAAAATTTCAATCCTGGTTAGTTCTGTACTTGAAAATATTTTACACAGATTACTGTAACTACCTTGAACAATGGATATAGTGTACATTATAGAGCTATTAACATTATGACTCTGGATATTAGAGTGAAGTGGACATTATAGAACTATGGACATTTTGACTCTGGACGATCTAACATGGACATTTTCAACGTGGACATTATTCCATGGACATTTTGACGTATGGACATTATAATCCGGTACTTTATGTCTGGTAACTCTTATTTACCAATTTGTTCTGTCCTTAATAATAAGTGGATTACATTTTCTCACCTACTTCAACTGGAGGCAAACAAGAAAAGAAACGAGCTAGTTATTCAGTGATTTCAATCTGGTTTCTACCAAAAACTGTTTCGTAATATTATTGTTAAAAGAAAATTCTGCGCTATAACAGGGATACGCCAGCAGGAGAAATATATCACCCAGTTTCGGAAATTAAACTACAGTTGTGTTAGTTTGAATGTTTTATTGTATGGTTCTCTGATAAGAGAAATAATTAATGAAGCCATGCAGTGTATTCTCTGTTCATATAAAGCGACATTTTCGAATTAGTCCCAGCTTTCAATAAATTGTTCACTATGGTTCATTCAAAATGTAGCGTACTATTTTAACCCATAACCCGAAAGATACAGTAAAATCACACACACTTACTGAATGATTGGTCTAGAAGACCAAGCATATTTCATTATTGTTCCCACGAGTAATTTGTACACATTTAATTCAGGATTACATACGTCATTTGTTGGAGATGCGTTAGGAGAACGAGGTGGGGCTGTTTCGTCTCAATTCTCACTTTGTAACTTCATTAGGGACTTGTATGTCTCTTTCTAATAAGTCATCATTCGATTCTGAATCTCTGATTAGCACTAAGAATGTTAAAATCAGGGTTTGGGCAAAATCATCGAAATGTGGACATTCACCTACTTAATTTCATCATCAACTTCATCTTCACTTTCTAGCCATTGCTGCATTATTTTCCAAAAATGAGGATCAGTGGGCATAACTGACATATTGGGATATGTTTGCAATAACTGTGCAACATAATAAATATTAATTACCGAAAATAAATTAAACACAAAAAATACAATGATGTTGACGAACTACTACGTAATACGATATACCGGTCTGCGAGACCGGCAAATGTAGTAGACAATCATTTCATACTTTAATAAGAAACAGTAACAACAGTGCACTCAAGAGACTTAGATTACAACCACACTACAGTACACCTAAAAGGACTAAAGGAAACATAGCTCAAAATATAAGATATAACATTAAGCAGTGTTGTAAATATTCAAGAAACAAAATATCTTACCGGTCTGTCAGACCGGTATTTATAGTTAAGGATTAATATTGTAAAACTTGCGATTGAATATCAATTGAGTGGTGGCACAAGTCTGTAGCTGCTCTCAATGTCGAGATATTACTGAGAGAGGCAGCGGGGAGTGGATAATTTTATACTGAAATTGGGTCTCTCATGCCCGTAGCGAGGGGAAGTGGTGTCATTGGGCATGGTTACACAAGTTACATTGGTTCATTATCTAACTAATAATAACATTAGCTTTCGACTGTGGCTTATAATAATGTTACAGTAAGTATGTGAATTTCTGTCAATTTTTTTCTTTCACCAATTATACCGGAAAGGGTGTCCATACTCAGTACGGGCAAAGAGGTATTCTGCGTTCAAAAATGTACAATACTCTGAACAAATCATTCCCACTATATTATACAACATTGAACATCTTAATGGTTCATAAGATCAGTATATGAGTCTTTCATTTACAAAAGTGTCTGGTTGCATTGTAGTAAATTTGTGGGGAAAGGCTAAAAAGTGTTCAGTATGAAATTATTATGTTGACTCATGAAAATATCATTGAAAAGTGACATTTTAACATCCAATTACGTGACAACTATTTCTGGGGTTATTCCAAAATTAAAGTTACAGTTTTTGGCCTCCCTTCCGCCCATTATTTTAGCCCATCTTATCAATACAGTAGTCCCTTTGCACAAAAGCCGAAAAATAGGACTTTAAATGCAGTCACTTCTTATCTATTATTCACACTATTTTTCATATATTTTTTCAACAGTTTCTACCACTAACTCAATACGTTCATTTGCTTTATTTGTAGCTTTATCGATAGAGGAGATACTAGAAAATAACATGAAGCAAAAAAAAAAAACAATAAAATTATCGGTGGACATAACACGTTTTGCAAATGGACAACTCAATTGATAGCAATTGTTACCATAACAGATAAATTCTGTAGGCCCAAAAATTAATCTTTACGTAAACTCAATTGTTGTCAAGATTGCTCTGCTGGTGAATCTCGAAATTGTATAATCTTGTATAGAAGTAAGGAAGATACAACAAAATTATTCTGTTAGCCATCATTCTTACCTGTTATTCTAATATCAATGGTAATTAATCCAGCATAATGTGTGTCCCAGGTCAGAAACATAATTAAAACTTTGTCAGTCTGTTAACAGTTCAGAAAATTAGTGAACTATGTGCGGAGAAATTGGTGTTCAGTCGACCAACAGTTCTGTAAAGCGAATAAGTTATTTGTCATTCTAAAACAAATAATAATACATTCACAGTTCTCGAATTTTTAATTAACTGCCATTTTCTCCAACCGCTAGAATTATCTCATTTATACAAATCTAAATAATACCATTATAACATTACCATAACCTTCTATTCCTGAAATATCATAAATTTCCTAACTGGTAATTCTGACATACAGTACATCTCGGATTACACCCAATAAATTCCTTCCTTTGTTTATCATGGGTATAATATAAATAGAAAATATAATACTATTTACTTTATATATGAAAATGATCCATTTTAGGCTTTAAAGCCTAAAAATCATTCTTTAGCTTGTCAGAACTAGTGTCCTGCAATGTTCGAACAAGACAGAGGCAACCAAGACATTAAATATTTCGTCTTTTTTCATAAATAAAACTAATCGCAAATTCTGTGTTAAAATCCATAAGCGGTTAAAACATGAGTGGAGAACAGAGAATATTTTATAACAAGCTGCAACAAACACGACATGCCTCCTTCTGCAGAATGAACATCGGCGAATATCGATCTTCGCCATTCTCGACAAACTCGAACCGAACATAGCGCCTGTAATGCACGACGATAGTCAGAACATATCCTATAATGATGAATACGATTTTATTGTAAAGTTTGTAATGTTAAATTTTTTATGAAATTCACACCACTGTAATTTTGCTACTTACAAGCAAAGAACCAATCGTATTGATACACGTTACTACATATTATTTTATAAGATGATAAAATTTTTAGTTCACAGTTTTTGCACCTTCCTTCAAGCATATCTATTCCACATAAGTCTAGAAATAGAATTCTATATCTCCAGTAGACGGGACAGAAACATGTGAAGTTGAGCATATTCATTCAATGAGCGAAAGGAGAAAATGTTAGTGACAAATTTTCTTTTACGTAACAAAGAGTTTCCAAAATGAAATATACGTTTGGAAAAGTTGAAGATGAAGTTTATTTAGGGACAACTAGGTGAATGTTTTAGAAAATGACTTCAAATTTCCCACATTGGAAGTTTTCTCTGATTATATGTATGGAAACGTATTGATGCTCCTCATGGAGGAAGAAAGAAAATTATCAAATGTAACAATTTTTAAATATTTTCCATTTACTAAAGTTTCTGAAGATAGTAATAATAATAATCCCATTCTACATACAAACGATTTCAAAGGACAAGGACTACATTTGATTGCAGAAAGTACTAATGTTTTATTTTAAGAAAAATTAAGAATCAAATTGGTCACAATTCTTATTATCTTAAATTAGTTTTCATTTCATAAAAAAATCAATTACTTGATATTTTATTGACACAAAGCTATTACTCAATTTAAAATACTAGCTCCTCTTTAAAATTTAATATAATATTCCTAAATTTAAAAAGATAAAATAATGTTTCTAGAGCAAAATTAATTGAGATATATCTCAGGTGTTACATGTTTATCCTTCCAGGAACTTTAAAAATCCGAGATCTAATCAGTAAGTACCTTTTATCCCAATTCTGTAAGGACTGCACTTTAAACATTTATAGCCATGGTCTTCATAATGAAACAGGTAATAAAATGACAAGAGTCTGGATTAAACAAAGCAACCATCATACAGTGTTTGGAGACGAGCTATTTATTCTTTATCACCATAGAATTTACAATGGCCTACAATAATTTCGAATTTATGTCAAGAAAATAAGGTAAGAAGTCTGTTTCCAAATAACAGGGTTTTGATACTTATAATGATTCCAACTTGGACGCAATTTGGATTTTATGACGTCAAATAATAATTTATATTTAAATGCTATAAAAAACACATGTTATATACCGGATATCGTTACTTTATTGAAAGAATTTTATATATGTAATGTCAGTTTTGAATTAAGTTATGTGATGCAATAAATATATTATTTTGAATCTGTTCCAAATGGTTATTTCTAAGAAATCCTTAATTTCCTATATAATTATACACTGAAGTAAGTGTTTTAAATATGTCATTACCTCTATCTTCAATATGTTCTTATTGATTTACTCGAGAGCATTTGACACTATGATAGGCCTATGTACTTGTATTTATACAGACTAATGAAACATTTGCGTACTTGAATTTCATGCGACTCTTCGGCAATAAACGTATTTAATATTTACCTAAATTTCAAATCTTGTATATTTACCTCAAATATATAGGTTAAATTTAAGGATGCAACAACAATATTTCCACACTGATACACTTTCTACCGGTATATTACCATAGACACTCTATCATTTAGATAGTGGTTAGAGTTCTGTTTCATGATAAAAACCGCTTAATTTTCTTTTCTCTTTTCAAATTGTATGATATTTCATTTAGCCTATACGTATGTTAATTATCTTAATACGTTTTTCAGTTACTTGATCAGACACGTCTTTTAGAGGACAGGAAGATAATTACTCACTGTCCAAGTTTACGGTTTAAACAAATTAATAATTGAATAATACTACGAGTGAGTACTAAAGAAAAATTGTGAGACCTAGTTAAATATTAAAATATTTCGCTTTTATGAATGCTTAAGAAATGAAACACGGATTGTCTTTGTATGTTTTATTTTTCAGCTTTCCCCATAAATAGAAATCGCAGGCTGACAAATCGGGGGACCTAGAGGGCCATAATCCTCTACTAATAACCCTGTCCTTGAATATTCTGCTTATCAAATTCATGGAAATAAGCACTCACACTCGATATCGGTTGACTGTACAAAATATGGGTTGAGTTTTTGTGTCCTGTATCTCTCACCATTGATTATATCGTCAAAATATATAGGGCCGTCCACACCTATGGAGTAACGGTTAGCACGTCTAGCCGCGAAACCAGGTGGCCCGGGTTCGATTCCCGGTCGGGGCAAGTTACCTGGTTGAGGTTTTTCCGGGGTTTTCCCTCAACCCAATATGAGCAAATGCTGGGTAACTTTCGGTGTTGGACCCCGGAATCATTTCACCGGCATTATCATCTTCATCTCATTCAGACGCTAAATAACCTAAGCGTCGTAAAATAACCTACTAAAATAAAATATATAGGGCCTATAATTCAATGTGCAGTTATAGCGCAACATATGCCAACTTTCTCATCATGGGAAGGAGTTTCATGAATGAGATGAGGATTTTCTGTACTCCAGTATCTATTGTTTTGCGTTATAATATGACCATGTAAGTGAAACCATGCTTCATCTGTTAAAATGACAATTGCTGTAGGGTCTACAACGCCATCGGCAACACGTTGTAAAAACCAGTTACAATCATTTTAAACAACTCACATTATCTCTAGGCTGTAATTCATGCACTATTGTCACTCTGTAGGACTTAAATTTAAGAATTTTAGTGGCTCTAAATACTGTGGTTTTCAAAACACCCGTTTCTTGTGACCGACGGCGGAGAGATTTCCGAGGATAATGTTCTAACCTTTCTCCTATGTCATTGAGTTTTTCCTCAGTAAGTACACTTGGGTTTCTCTTTTCACGTTTATTCAGAACTGACCTCGTTTCTCTCAACTTTTTTTACAAGGTTTAATATAGTTGTTTTATGTGGAAAGGGAGCACCAGGAAATTGCGTTGCAAAACTTCTTCGTACTCTTCCAAAATTCGTTATCAAGTAAGACTCGACAAGATAAGTCCTTTGTTGTAATGTAAACTTTTGTGGTGCCATATTAAGCCACAATCTTCAATCTTCAACAGCAGCTATCAGTCGCAATGTGACCATGTACTGTCTCTTTGAAGTCAGGGAAAGAGAGAGAAGACAGGCACAGAGAGAAAGACTACAGCATGCGACTGTAGCGGACCCCGTTCACCGGGAATGACAAGCGCTGACGCCGAGCTCACTTGCCGCCGAGTGCCGTAGAGAATATCATAGACCGCTCTGTAAATTTAATCATCAATATACTTTGTGATTATGTTTGTGATTTTGAATTTTATTGTGACTTGGTAATTTTTCTTAATTTCTTGTGTACCGTTCTAACTTTTGTGTTGTGTAAAATAGATGGCCGCGACTTTATTGTTGCAGTCAAGAACGCTTTTTAGCCCATATGGTGCCCATATTGGATTAATTTGATATACCGTAGTCTCCATTTTCGTAAGAAATTTTATGAGAAATCACAATTTTTTTAATAAGAGGTAATCAAATTGCATTTAGTTAAATACTTCATTCACATTTGGGATTATAATTGAGATAAATAAAAAACAACACAAATTGCATAATTTTTACAATAATAATCTTGATTAAGATTCATTTCGACGGGCAACCCAGCGAATAGGGATTACAAAGAATGGACACTGAGCGAATTTTCCTGTGTTTTGTTTCTCTGTGCGCCTGCGTTTAGTTCCACTTTCAAGCGTTAGAGGTTAGTGTAATCGAGCACACGCTAAGATAATAATTGAGTATAGAGTTGAGACACAGGATCCAAACATCGCCTACCTTATTGCATAATCCAGTAACGCTTTGCTTCAAATAAATTCAAGTTAACAGTTTTTCCTTATTTCTCAGTGACAGACTAGTAATAATAATTGTTTATATTTTATATATAATAAATTATATTATAAAATAATATAATACATTATAAAATTATGTATCAAATTCGTTTAATATTTGTATACAATATAATGTAGGTATATGGTTTTACTTCTCATAGGAGTTTTGTTTTTCCATTTTCAGCGTTATCAAATCATTACATATTTTAATTGTTGATGGGGTCAACGTTTCAACTATCATTATAAATGAACTGTAGAGTCTAGACGTTACAGTTAATGACGGACTTATTATGTTATCGGTCCAATTTATTTTGAGTACATAATGTACTTAGATGTATTAATTGTATAAGTTATATTTCCGCTGTGTCGACTGCTAGCTGGTGTGATGTCAGTGCCAACTCTTGGGAGAAAGCAGAATCTCACGCTCTAGCTGGCTTGAAGGTCATTGAAATCAGACCTGCTACATCAAAGGTACCGACGCGAAGTGTCCATAGTGTATAATATTTATACGCTGGGCAATCTATTCTCCTATAACCAATAAATACTGAAGTCAAAGTATCTCACCGTATGAACACAGTATAAAGAATGTGGTATGAACAGAGAACATCTAGAACAATGCTAATTTTGGAAGTCCATCTGTGAAAATGATCGCTATTAGGAAGCTAGAGATTTAATGGGACAATGATATAAAATATCAATCACCTATGGCATTTAAAAAATAGTTTCTCGCTGTCTGAAATGCTCCAATATATATATATATATATATATATATATATATATATATATATATATATATATATATATATATATATAATATATATAAGCCAATCAGAGAGAGTCTGTAATTAAGGTAGGCATATATTACTGACATTGATTCGAAGTCGAATTTCATTTTGCCATCCATGGACAAATGAAGTAAGTAAAGCAGTAATCCATACCCCATCTAGGAATAGACAACGAGACAATTTGTTTACGGGTTTGATTACATAGAGCGCAAAATAATAAAAGGACACGATATCCGATTGACAAACTTTGAGATAAACTTAAAATGCATTTGATTCGGTGTACATTAAAAAAATAATCGGTCGTTCGGTTATTGAGGAAAATAACCAGTTATCAGGTTAAACCGGCAAACAAAAATAACCGATAATTAACCGGTTAACCGCATGAAAATACCCGATTATCGAAATATCCGGTTATTTTTGCCCATTCCTACACTATTTTATCATGACGGTGTGTTCTGCTTTGGTTCTGCTGTGTTGTTTGCAATGAGCACAACGTAAAACAATATGTTAATGGCTTATGAGCGAACATGTCAACGGATCAGTTATTACTACCGGTTCAAGAAATAAATTGTTTATGCTTTCTTTCCTTTTAACGAGATGACAGTACGGAAATTTCGCAAAATCTTGCTAGCGTGGCACAGACAGCAGGCATGATAGCTATTGAACCTTTCAGCAGTTTTGTTTCTATTTCGCTGTAGCGTGACGTCATTGATGTCCAACGGTCCGGTGAGATTCGGAATACGCTGTAACTGTTGAGAATGGCGTCCGCGGGATGTGATATGAACCTAACCTCTCACATACTACTACACACCTAATCTAATCTAACCTCTCTCACATAATACTCTGCGTAGCAGAGTCGGGAGCCACCTAGTGGATAAAGCGGGAAGCATACCAAGAATAGCGACTCATTCTAATCACTCAGTACTCATTATCTTCACATTTTGCTCTTGAAGTGCGTTTTGTGCAATAATAATCAATGCGTTAATGTATGAACATTCCATATATAGTGCAATAAGAAGTTAAATACGCTGTGTCAATTTTAAAATTATGAAAAATTCGTTTACAGTAACGCGAACATATTGAACCTTCAATAACATAATATATAACCTAGCATAACATAGACCAGTGATGTCAAAGCAAGCGCATTTTTCTGACCTTGACGTCGTGCGCAGGCATTATGCTAGGAGGAATAAGCAGCCTGTTGTATTAAGAAAGCAGTGGTGCACAAACTTCAAACGGAACGTGAAATTTTATGTCGTTATTTTTATATGGCTTCTTTCTGTTTCTTATTTTGTATATTGTCTGTAAAACAAAAGTACTAACACCTATTTCTTAGCCTAATATTGCACTTGTGTTTTAAACATTAATAACATAATAAAGAGCAAAGAAGGAATATGCACACAAATTCCACAATAACTACAACTATACTGTACTAAGTGAATTAAACACATCATTCATAAAGAAAGTGTTATCCCAAAGAAAGACACTGAATATGACATTATAAGTTGAAATTGATATTGATGGTAACTTCAGCCTTATAAAAGTAATCAAAACAATATTATAATACACAGCAAAGATGTCTAGGTATATGTTTTAACTGTAACTAATATTACATAATAAAACTCTTATCGTATTATGCTTTTAGGTGATATTCGTGCGCAACTTTCTATTATCAGAATATTAAATTATCTCGAAATCTGCTGAAGCTATAGAGCTGACGTTTTACCAACACATAGGCAAATATCTTTTGTTTCTGATGTAACAGTATTTGCTTTGTTAATTCATTTCCTTACAAACATTTTCCATGCGAATATTGTCAAACATTTTAATACACTATCTTCAGTAATACGTATTTACGATATATTAGATTTACGAAAACATTTATTTTAGTACCTGTAAGGCTACTAAACAAACATATCTGAAAATTTCACTTTTCTGTAAAAAAGTTGAGAAAATATTCCTTTTGAATAAAAAAGCAAACTTGTGAAAAATGAACATTAAAATTAAAACTTACATCCTATAATGCACTTATACTTCTCAGACAAATCTAAAAATTAACATGGATACAGTTTTAATAAGTTCTCTTCCCTTTATCCATTGAATCAGTGCTGGCCATCCCTGTATATAGCTCGACCAAGCGGCATATACTACATCTTTCGTCTGTCTCTTTCCTATCCGCTGTAAAGCACTCAGGCTCACCTGATCTCTAAAGCGCGCGCTTGCTCCTATGGGCATCAGTTGACATCACTGATACAGCCTATCAGTATTTTAGCGGACTCTTTTGAAGTCGTCAGTGGAATGGTGGGAAGGTTAGGTTTTGGGGTCAATATTAAGTGAATATGAATAGTGATATTTCTGTTATATTTTCCAAAACGATTGTAACCTAAACATTCCGCAGAGTGAGGGATAATATAAAGCATAGCTAGATGGAATTCACACAGGAAGAAATGGATAAATAGTGAATAGGAACGGTATCGATAAAGTAAATAAATACGAAGGTTAATATAAAACCTTTACTAACTGTCGGACAACATTATTTGTGCTGGAGACTCTAATTCGCTCATTATTTGTTTACATAAAGTATACGAATATATCACGGACATGGGTAAAAATAAAATGTACAGTACCAGATTGGTAGAAAATAAATTTAATTTACGTTGGAGAGAGCCACCGGCGAAGCTAAGTCGGCTTATCTCCTGATCCGGAGTTGAGTTCGGACGTGGGTTCGATTCCAGCTTGAGCTGATTAACTGGTTGGATAATTTCCGAAATTTTCCTAACCGTAAGGTAAATGTCAGGTAATCTATGGCGTATCCTCCGCCTCATCTCGCCAAATACCATCTCGCAATCATCAACCCCCATCGACGCTAAATAAACGAGTTGTTGACACAGTGTCGTTAAATAAACAACTAAAAAAAATAGGATCTTCACTTAATTTGCTTAACTACAAGAAAAATAAAGAAAGAAAGAACGAGATTTAACCAGAAAAGTCTTAATTGAAGCAACATTTTACAGACAATTTGAAAAGTAAGAAATTGAGAACATATCGACGATACCAGATTGTAAAACTTAAATTCAGCTATTAAAAAAATGCATATACAGACTTATTGAAACTAAATAATACGACTAAGGTTAGAGTATAGTATCTCAATGCACTTTAAACTTATTTATACGGGTATTCGTACAAAATAAAGCATTAAATATAATAATAATTGTGAAAGAATGAGACTTACAGGAAATGTTTCTCATTTTTTCATCCCACAAACAAAAAATCCACTAAAATATTAACACTAGAAATAAAATCACTGCACTTCACTTCAATCAGCTGATCGACAGAAGAGAAACTATCGTCAGAAATCGAGATCTCGAAACAAAGATATTATGCACAAAATATTGAATAAAATATTGATCTATCGAACATTTCAGAGCATTCTTCGGAAGGCAAAGTAGGAGGTTTACGAAGAAGTGCACTGCTTGGCTGAGAATGGGTCAACCAGAAGAGCAGACATTATAGCCATCGATCGCCGGAATCAAAGAAGCCTCATTCTTGACCCCACTGTCCGTTTTGAGAAGGATGATCAACAAGCCAATAACGTTAACGATGAAAAGAAGTCTATTTACAACCCATGTATTCCTCATTTCAGTGACAGACACAAAATGAATATTAATACGTGGGAAGTGAAAGGACTTCATTTTGGCGCTAGGGGAACTTCATTTAAGTTAACCAAAACCATTCTCCTTTCTCTTCAATTTTCTAATGAGGACATTAACAAAATTTGTCTAATGTTATTGAGAGATTCATTATCCATTTTACACAATCACTTGTATAATACTACGTATTTTTTTTTTCACTTCATTTCATTACTCTTCAATGTATTTTCATCTCATGTTTCTCCGAAATCAAATTATTTTTAAATTTATCATTGTTTCGTATTCTCTCCGCAATCATATTGTATTTTTAATTTAACCTCTGCTTTGTATTCTGGATCCTAGCGGTCAGCAGTAGATTTCGGCCAGATATCCCAAATTGTGGAATTTGTTGTTGCAAGCACAGAATAAGTAAGGGTACGTACACGTTGGAGCGACGATAAACGATAAAAGAAGCAGCGATGCTATATCAGAGAGAATTGAAGCATGCATTGTCATTGAGGTGTGCATATTGGAGTAACGGTAAAAGCACAGTTTAGTATAAACAGTTGCGAAGCTTAGGATGATTTTTTGCATTTCTCGCGATAGTTGCTAGCTGCTTGGAGCGCTGTGAGTACTAGGAACAATAGACTGTGTCACTGCTATCGTGATCTAATACAGGCCATAAGGCAGACCATGTAACTCGCTTAACCTGATCACGAAGGGCAGCTTTTCAACCATATAAATGAGTTGCAATGCATAAAGAGTAACATATATTTCTCTAAAATGTAATGTTACTGCATTAATAAAATTTAAAACAATGATTATGAGACACTTCAGACATAAATCACTTGCGAGTTAAGACGAAATATTATTTTTGGTGTGAAAATTACGTTGTTCGTATGAGTAATACTTGCCTTTATTTCGATTAAATATTGGGAAATTCTTGTGCATTCATTTATGTACGATTCAATAATTTTCAGTTGCACCGCACGGATATTTAGATATGTTGAAATTATAGGTTATGTTTACTGTCCCGGTTGCCCCCTTCTGTCTAATTTTTTGTGGTCTCCAAAGCCCTGCCATTCATATGGAAATATTATAGGTTATGTTTACTATATCTTATATTCATAAATTCGCAATTATACATTATAATTAAGCATGTCAAGTATGATACTCCGCACATTCAATTTGTCTGTATTTCAATACTACAATTGAGTATTGAATTATTGTATTTATCTACTACCTAAGAGACGATGTAACAATCGTACGTACACTAATTTCATAGGAGTGGTATGATAAATTTTCTATCTATATTAAGGAAGGTAGATGTGCTATATTAAATCACAATATAAATACATCGGTTGATTATGCCTTCTTTTTTATTAAACCTCAAAATAGCTTCCATTCCAAACTTAAAATGTTGATGCGAAAAGATTATGTTAACATGCAAAATTCTCTTCACATTAAAATAACACAGTTTTGTAATTATTTCTGCAACATAGGCTATTATGCAATAAAAAGTAAAGGGAACTTATGGATACATTACACTAAATAAAACTTAGCTATGATTCGCAATAAAGTTATTATAATTCACTGAGCACTGAAATAGAAAACGCTGGTCTAGATCGAAAAGGCACTGACTGTGCCGTATTTCGCTTTGTTGTGAAAAGTTGTGTAAACTGTGAAATGTTCGTTATCGGTTGTAATAACTGTAAATGGCTAAAATACAATAATTTGAGTAATAATATGGGACAAGAGACGTTTGTAGCACTATAAATTCTAAGAAAAAGAGGTCAGAGTTATCCTTCTTCCGAAAGATCCAGGAAGGTGAGTTTATAAAATATAATATATACTTTATGAAAATAATATATAAACCTTATGTATTTCGTATTTCAATAGTGGAGGGAATGTGTTATTTTTTCAAAAGAACACAATGTCAAAAGTACAATACATTTTATCGTCTGCTAGGGAAAGAGTCTGTGATGAGGCGATAGTAGCGATCCTGGTAGCTAGCAACTATCTATGGATGCATATTTCAACTCTCTATGTTTGCATATTTAGTAAGTATTGAGCTTCGCAACTGTATATACTAAACTGTGGTAAAAGCGAAGATACACGATAAAAGAGACGAAAAAGAAAAATTGCATTTTCTTCGCTCTTGTCGTTCATATGATCTCTGATTAAGACAATATTAATCTGTATACTGACTGGTGGTTATCAATATAACCGAATATTAATCGATTCATTATTATTTCAGCATATTAAATTAATTATTATAGATATTGACAAATTAATCAGTTGTGTATTTATTCGTGACACGTTATGTGATCACAAGAACCAATTACATCATAATGAATTTATACTAGCTTTGGGATGAGAAACGGGTTCAATTTTGTACGTATTTAAGTTATATTAACCTTGAATCTAGCAGCTGATATTTTCTATATATTTTCTTTCATTAAG
Source organism: Periplaneta americana (assembly GCF_040183065.1). Classification (NCBI taxonomy): domain Eukaryota; kingdom Metazoa; phylum Arthropoda; class Insecta; order Blattodea; family Blattidae; genus Periplaneta; species Periplaneta americana. The sequence continues at coordinate 91,155,826 of NC_091133.1, forward strand.
TGGGTGTATAGAATATCTTCTACTGGTAAATCAAAATGTTCCCTTCCCGCGTCCTCGTCGCTCCGATATGAACACTTGATTCTTTGATAATACCACAGCGTCGCTAGGTCGTTTCTTTTATCGTTTGTCGTTCCTCCAACGTATACGTACCCTAAGGCAGAGAGCCCACGACAACAACACTGATCCAACACGAACTATGATAGCAACATGACAGCAAAGTGACCTGGCACTCACTGGACTGATTCATTCATACAACATGTCGTCGGAGGATGAGGACGTTCTCAATCTAGTTAATTTAGCTAATATCAAATTAGTGACAGAAAACATAGGAGACGATTCTGGGTGCAGCCTTTTTGGCATGCTAATTTAGAACAACGCGGCGCTTTTAATCTGTACAAAGAATTAAATATATACCCAGAAAGGTTTAAAATATTCTACAGAATGAGTAGAGAAACATTAAAATCTGTTGGTACAGAAAATTGGATCTGCAATTTATAAAAAGAACACTAACTTCAGGATTTCAGTCAATGCTGAAGAACGCCTTCTGATAACTATCAAATAAATAGGCCTATATGTTTATACATCACATAAATAATAATTGTTCGTTTCTCGTCCACATCAAAGTAAACATGTGTTTCCAATATGTTTATAGGGTAGAGGGCCAATTACCGGACAGGTCCTATTTACGGACACTCCTAACATTTTATCATGTTTGTGCTTATACAGAATCCTTATATATTCCGTTAGCTAGTCAATGGAAAGCAGTAATATTCTAGAGCTGATTGCGACACATGGGAGTGAGATAATGTGTGAAATCCGAGCTCCAGATAGCGGAAAGTGAGTAAAGGTTATTAGGATATCTTTATATTTCGCCCTGTTTTAATATTGAGCGATAAATTATTCTGTGTAAATAAGATAAAATGATTTCGCAATAGGTTTATTATGTTTTCAATCCGAAAAATAGATGTAGTATCAAAAGACATGGCAAATCTTTAATAAGTTCAACAAAGGCTATATCAGGATCGTCTCTCATCTTAACCCTTGTATTACCAAGTCACAACTGATACAACAAAAAGTGGAGCATGCAGCGACCAACACAACACAGATAGTGTCGAGTTGTTGTCTGATCAGATGAGTGGGCTTCCGTTCATTTCATATTATGGGTTATATAAGAACATACACGTTAGCAACAAGCAAAGCATCAAATCCGTGTCGTGTTGCTGTCGCTTGTCGTTCCAGTGGGCGCTCTGCCTAACGTGCTAATACACAGAAAGGAGAGTACAGGCCATTCGATATCTCGTGAAACTTTTCTGCGCGTCAGGAGGATAAAAATGTGGACTGGGTAGCTACGCTCTGTGCCGTTTATATTTCGGCACGTTAGTTTTTACTTTCCATTTCTTTCCTTTTCTTCTATCCTTATGCCTTTCTCTGTTAGTTCTAGTTCTTCTTACTCTTCATAGATGGCCTGTAGTTTGTTCCTTTCTGATCTAAGTCTTATTTATTTTATATAGATGGCTTACTTCCTCTCATCTTTCTGTTTTTCGGTATTCTCTGGTTCTGTTCCTATAACCTGTGATGAGTTGAAACCGGGGGAGCAGTTATTATTTTATAATAACGTTTGCTAATTGGTTAAGATCGAGGGGGCAGTTAATATGTTATCATAGCGCTTGCTGCTTGGTTGATATTCTGGGGAGAATTTAGTATTTTTCATTACGTTATCCGATTGGTTAAGATAGTCACGCCGTTTGGGATTTTCGTCTGTGAAGCGAGTTGTTCGTGGCTAGTGGCGTCAGTACGCTAGAGGGATGGCTTGGAGGTAGTACGTGCGTTGTGATGGGCACGAGCTCCTATGTAGGCCGGGGATCGAACCGGGTTCGATAAGTCTACTAGAGTCGGTGTGATGTATCTTGTCTCACTGTGAAAAGAGAGAGAAAGGAGATATGTCTTACTTCGTCTGTATTGTTATGGCTATAGGGGAATGGAGCGGTGCCGTCCATCCATCCAGCAGTTGATACATTCTGTAGCGCAAAATAAAATTACAAAATATCTCTCTTTGTACTGTGTAGTTCCTTACTGAGCTTGTCTTTCAAATAATTGAGTTCCGGTAGCCTGCACAATAACAAGGTTTTGAAAGGAATACTGAAAATTTACAACCCTCCTATAATCTCCACCCCCATTTGAAGGGACTTTGTTTTATTGCTACTGAGACAAGATAAACATTACCAGGTGTAGTAGCTGTGTAGTCCAACGTGTTGTGGGAATCTGCGATAGGATCGCGGAAGAAATAAGTCTCGTTGCGGGCGGCATGCAGGCCGGGTGTGTGTCGGCAGTTTAGTGATTTTTTTTTTTAGAGTAGCGTCTCTCTGGTGGTGGGCAGCTTACAGACCGGGAGTGTGCCGACAGTTTCAGTTACGTACACGTTGTTGCGGGAACCTACGATTGGATCGTGGAAGAAAGACTGGTAGAGGATGGTAACGTTTACTCCCGAGGTCGGGAAGTTATACTCAGTCATTTTATGTGCTACCTATATTGAACTGGGTGCGATTTTCTGCTTAACTATCGGACAGTTAACTCTGTTTAAATACCAACCGGTATTTTATTGGCTGTTCTGGTCTCTCAAGCTGTTATATAACTAACAGTCAACCATGGGCTACTAGAAGTTTTATTGCCTTATTCTGGAACGTTTTACTTAGAGATTTCACCAACAAATTTTGTACGAGTATGGAATTCAAAATGGAGGCTTTCATTGTTGTGTGATGTGTGAGGGGTGTCCATTTTCAGTGTAACGATTATATGTGTGTTAAGTATTGGTTATGAGTGAGGTGAGTCGACAAGATGGATGCCAACAAAGAGGAATTACCATTCATGTAAGGTAACCAGTTGGGTTTAACATTACGCTGTGACATATATATAGTCTGTGTGACGCTATTATTTGGTTTATTTTAAATAAATGTCTGTCTTTAACGTAGGCAATGTGTGTTGCTACTTAATTACCTCGGCGAACTGATTACCATCCTGATCATAACGTTTCATGGCAGGGTTATTTGGTATAATTATGATATTTATAATTTATTCCACCGATCAAAAGTTCTACCAGACCCAGCGACGGTTCAGCTCCTACTCGTAGCCAGAGACCACATCTAGTATATACAGCCACGAAGCTTGAGTTTTGAGGGTACTAGGAACAATAGACTATTTCGCATTGTCTGTAATGAGGCGATAGTAGCGATCCTAGTGGTTACCAACTATCTATAGATGCATATTCCCTACGTATTGAGCTTCGTGACTGTATATACTAGACTGTGATGCTACGGCGCACGCAACATTTTGTTTCACGAGATAACGAATGATCTATATATGTCTGTTCCTTTGATCATTATGAATCCAAGAAGCAACGCTGGCCGTCAAGTTGAAACGGAGTGAACGAATCAAAATCTTTTTCACTGTAAATGAAGTTTTATGCAAAACAGCTTTCTTGAAATAGTATTAAATTAAGGTAATGTGCAAATTCAACTCACGATACCCGCTAAATTCTATGAAATGTTACAATTAGAAAAATAGGTAAATAGATAAGAAAAATAAGATAGACTGTTAAGTTTGTTGTTTACTCGACAAAAAGAAAAGATAAGCAGGGGAGAATTATACAAAAATATACAGTGTATCAATCAGGATCCAATATACATAAATTAGGCCTACCATACATTAATGAAAAGAAATACAAATATAATTAGAGACAGAATTAATGAAATGTAAGTCACCTGCGTAGCTCAGGCAGTAGCGCGTTTACCTGCTGATACGGAGTTGCTCGGACGTGGGCTCGATTCCCGTTTGGGCTGATTACCTGGTTTGTTTTTTTTCCGAGGTTTTCCCCAACCGTAAAGCGAATGTCAGGTGATGTATGACAAATCCTTGGCCTCGTCTCGCCAAATATCATCTCGCTATCACCAATTCCATCGACGCTAAATAATTCAGTATTTTATACAGCGTCGTTAAGTAACCAAATAAAAAAAATAAAATAAAAAATTAGATCTACTAGATCTGTACATAAGTATATAAAATTAGTGATTATGTTGATGATGATGATGATGGTGATGATGGTGATGGTGATGATACATAAATATAGGGTATTAAAAGAATACCATACTTCAATGAGCTTATGCCTTTTGTCTTATTTTTTTTAAATTCCCACTCATTTATGAAGCAACTACTTAATATGTAGGCCTACTAACCTATACCAAACACAGATTGTCTATTTTACAGAAGAGTCACTCTGATGAATTTCTTTTTTTTTTCTTAAATCCCTATTATGAGGGAAAGCCTTACATGGTGGTTGAACTGTATAGCCTATTTTCCATTAAATTAATCAATTAATTTCCAACATGACGTACCATGTATGTTCAATATAACTTACAAGTTTGACCTTGGATATGTTAGGTGTCCAAAGGTACCTCACATTTACATTCGTCCCAGGTAAAATTGTTCCCTATAATCTTTGGAGTTCACAACAATATTGTTCGAAATTTTATTTTGAGTTACGACACACCTAACTTCAATAAATCTTTGTCATCATTAACGTTTGAAAATAGAACATCAAACTCTTCAGCACAGTTTGAACTGCTTGAATGCTGAAAATAATTTAAACAAACCAACTTTTTGAATGCTCTTCTAAACTGTACTGAAGTAAGATTACGAGTACAAGATTGCCCTCTTATTGGCTTATACTACCAAAAAAAAAGTTTATAAACATTACTGATTTATTCTTCGTGAGGACAAATCAAATTTACTGTCTTTAAATTAAGTTACAGTGATTACAGATTCCTGAGTTAGTACCTATATTATGAAACAAGTTAATGTTATACTTTATTGCATCAGTCAATGTTCGGGAAACAAGTGAAGTGGTGCAACAACTGTGTAACATAATAAACGTGTTTCGTGCGATATCTTTTGTATGGCTATGTAGCATTATAAAACTGTAATATATAGGAGGTAATGCAAATGTTGTTTGATGTTGTCACGGTTTCGTTTTGTTGGTGTTTAAGAAATGTATTAAATTAAATGGTTGAAAGAGTCTCCGTTATCAATATATATTATATTTGGACGACCAGTATTTTACCAGCAGAAGCCCTAAAGTTAGGAAAATTCACAATAGACTTGATTTATTACGACCTCCATCAAATATTAGCCAAGTCTATAATACACAGGTGAAACAAATCAAGCATTATAAAGGATCAAGTGGAGTTAGTATGGGCAAAGAATTATAGAAAAAAAGGAAAAATATTGAGAAAAGCAATCATAGTTGAAATGTTAGATCCACTGCGATTCAAAGTTTCTATTCCCAAATTAAATAAAATTTGGATTCGACATATCATCGGTTAAGACGAAGGGTTTCCTCAGATAATTCATCTTGAGAACAATACTGTGATGTAGTTATTAGTATGAAAATGTAAATATTTTGTAAAAGAAGAAGAATGTAATATTATGAAGAAGGTAATGCATTTAAATTTAATGTTGTCATGGTTTTATGTTGTTTCTGTTGAAGAAATGTAATGAATTGTCATAGTTTTATGTTGTTTCTGTTGAAGAAATGTAATGAATTTAATGGTTTTATGTTGTTTCTGTTGAAGAAATGTAATGAATTGTCATGGTTTTATGTTGTTTCTGTTGAAGAAATGTAATGAATTGTCATGGTTTTATGTTGTTTCTATTGAAGAAATGTAATGAATTGTCATGGTTTTAGGTTGTTTCTGTTGAAGAAATGTAATGAATTTAATGGTTGAAATGGTCTCCAAATGTAATATATTTATAAGAGAAACCATTTCAACCACTAATTCAATACATTTCTTGAACACAAGCAACAAAACGAAACCATGATAACATTAAACATCATTGCATTATCTCCTATATTTTACAAAAACAATTATGAAGAGACTTCACTGATAATCATGAAAATTTTCCATTATACTTTTACTGACTATTGAACTTCTTTAGAATGTATATTTTCATACCCCAAATGAATTAATTTAGTTTAATTCTGATTAGAAAATTGTTTAATTTTTTAACTTTGGATATAAGAAGGCGTGACATTTAAAGAGCTGTCAAAATTATTTTTTCATCAAAAAATATTATTTTAGAAATTTCTGGTAACAAATCTAGTAACTTCTGTTCTCAAGTTGGCTCCCTGAAGTGAATATATGAATGTAACGGAAAATAATTTTATTAGGTATGGTATGTGTTATATAAATTTTCATTTTACTTTCAAATTCATTTTTCCGTAAGTTTACTTTTTTTTTTATTCAATATCACTTTTTTATGCCAAATATTAATCAACCTGGATTAAATTTTATACTGAAAGTATTTTAAGCTAGCTTCATATTTGTAAGCATTTATCTTGTAAGAAATGCTGCTAGTTTATTTTATTAATATTTTTTCACTTTTTAAAACTTCAAAGCAATTTTTCAAATTGAATAAATGTGATATTTCATAAGATATTTGGAATAAGTAAAACACAGTCCATGGTGCGCCGCTTAAAAACTTGTATTAGAACTCATTATGGTCATTTTGAGCACTATCTCTAGAATTATGCAGTCTCTGTAAACAAAGATGTAAAAATAAAGTTGTAATTAGCCAACACTTATGAATTAAAAAGTACCTGTAATTGAAAAATATAGCGAAATTGAGTATATATTTGCATCACTTTCTGTTTGATTTTGGATTTTCTATCCATTCCCCAAAGGCTTCTCACACAATAACATCTTGTATAATGGAACTTATAGAGTAAGTATATCATCTGTAAATTTTAAATATTAAAAATGGCTGTATGGTATGCCATCTGTAAATTTTAAATATTAAAAATGGCTGCATGGTATGCCACCTGTAAATTTTAAATATTAAAAATGGCTGCATGGTATGCCACCTGTAAATTTTAAATATTAAAAATGGCTGCATGGTATGCCATCTGTAAATTTTAAATATTAAAAATGGCTGCATGGTATGCCATCTGTAAATTTTAGACGCAGGCACATGACAATAAAATCTTTTTGTCCTTTAAAGCGAAAGGATGGAGGATTATCTGGAAATAAAACACTGCTGAGAAGTGTAGAATGGATATATCTAACAGTTTATTACCTGTAGTTATTTCATAGTTTCAGGACCAAATTTTGAGATGTCAACATTTATAAAATATCTCTTTGGTTTCACACATAAGCTGTTTATATTAGACAATATGGAGGGCAAAACAGTTTACAAAGAGCATGAAACATTATGTCTAAATGGCGCCATATTAAAATTTGAAAATATTTATTTTATATTATCCAAAGTTAACTTTGTTATTAAATATATAAAATATATTCATAAACTACAATTAAAATTTCTAACAAAATACAACTCCAAACGGGAGGTCAAACTGGCCAGCACTTTCTTCTTACGTTTCGTATAGTTTATGTAGACTAAATGTTTCAATCTCTATGTACAATATTTATACTGGGATCACCATACATGAAGGCCTTCATGAAAAGTAGTTTTAATCGATATTCGTTATAATTAATATGAGCAGAGTGTCTCAGTAAATAGTTCATACAATTTTGTTCATATAGAAAGAAAACATGACACAAAACATCTTTCTTCAGATTATTTTAAGACTTAAAATGTATAATGTTTTTTACACTCACCATATTATGCAAGAATTCTTTAGAAATATAGCTCTTTTTAGAAGAAAAGAGAAACAAAGGATCCATCAAAAAGGACATATAAGACCACTTAAAAGTTGGTGAGTCAGGCAAAATTGGATATTACATGTTACATACACTTAAATATTATTATTTTTGTTTCAAAGGCTAACATTAATGGTAATTATCATTCAAACATCTCTACATTCAGTTATACTTTATACTGTTAGTTGATTTTATTTTTTTTTATTTTTCCATATTAGTCTTGGAAGAACTGACGGCAGTTCCCCAAAATGGCCTATCACATTCATATGTTTCACACACAATTGGAACTCCGTATCACAATAACTTACATTCACACACATATACATAGACACAGAAATTGACATCGATTAGTCAGTCTTTCCAGTCCCAGATGCCTTCATTGTGCGCTGCATGATTATTATGTCTTGTATTCTCTGGATGCCATACTTCTCCTTCTCTTTCCAGAATTTGTAATTGTGCTGCATGTTCTGCAACAATTCCGGCATTTCGATGAACGCTATAAAGGAAAAAAATGTGTGTTCATTATTTAGTCTATGAACTTTTCTTCAGGAAATAAACTTATCGTACACATGCACGACATAATATTAATATAAAGTTAACATACATATACAGACGTGGACAAATTATTAACAGAATTGACGATTTTTATGATAATTCTGTTCACAAAATTTGACTTTTTAATTTAGATTACTGTTGATAATTTTGCATATTTCTATCATTACAATAGACAGAAATATGCAAAAATGTCAACTTTAGTTTAAATTGAAGAGTCAAATTTTGTAAAACTATAAAATAAAAATCTTCAGTTTTGCTAATAATTTGAAAATATCCAAAATGTCAACTGTATTCCAAATTGAAGAATCGAATTTTGTAAAAATATATAATAAAAACCTTCAGTTTTGCTAATAATTTGTAAATATGCAAAAATATCGAATGTAGTCCAAACTGAAGAGTTAAATTTTCTAAAAATATACAATACAAATCTTCAATTTTGCTAATAATTTGGAAATACGCAAAAATGTCAACTGCAGTCTAAATTGAAGAATGATATTTTGTAAAAATATATTGTAAAAATCTTCAATTTTGCCAATAATTTGTCCACGTCTGTATTATATACGTTGAGGGCTGCATTTAGGAGTGGCAAACTGAGCGGAAAATTTTTGGAAACTCGTAAAAAACTTGGGTGAAATGAAACTATATTTGGTATAGAGTATGTTGTTTGCCAATGGGTGATGATATGGCCTTATTATCAAAAGAGTAGATAATACTAAGGGATAAGCAACTGTAGCTAATTGACAGCTGTGAGCAGTATGGGATGAAGACAAATGCCAACAAGACGAAGACCATGGTCATAGGAGTAAAAGTAATGAAGATAAATTTGCGAATTCTAAATAAGACACACTTTTTAAGTGTAGAAAGGCTAAAAAATAGAGAAGTATATTCTTTATAAACTTTGAAAATTACATAGACCTACTCCTTTTTCTAAAAACAGTGTTGACCACTGGAGGATCATTCTGGGTCGTCATTAACAATCCGTAAATAATTCATACGCATCTTTATGTTTTCACTTACTCCAAGACAGCCATTTCCGTTAACTTGTGTGTTGAATATTTGGCCTGTCATTTCAACTGCCCATTTTCATTTGATATTTTGATTTCTAGGGAATCTGTCTCTTCATGACTGAACTTGACTAGACGCCAATGGTCATAAATGAACCAAAGAAATTGTTATTCATAAATGTGTACAATTAAAAAAACGCTTCGATACACACTGCGCAAATAATCAATTTTTATCCATTTCCATGCAGATAAATAACAAGATGTCCACTCGTCTCTGATCTTTTATTTTTTTATTTATATCTCCTTTTATTCTTTATTTATTTGTATTTTATTTCCTTATTTTCTTATTTGTGTATATAGCTACCGATATAGACTGAACATCGTTAGATGCAGTACATAACGTGTCAAAGATGCAGGACTCTCCACTTTTTCCTTCTTCATTTAAGATGGACTATCATTTGAAAGAAGTTCCTAATGTTAACCATATTTCTATATTTACTAACACTGTTTCTCTAAACTAAATTTTCTTGGATGACATACATGGTCTCCTATGTTAAACTCGAGTCATTTCTTAGAATATAATATATCGAGTAAAACAAGTGTACAGCTTCAAATACTTGGGGTGTACTATAAGCAGTAACATGAGCCTGCTAATGTCAGGAAGTCAAGAGGAGGATAGTAATGGTAAAGGAAGCTTCTAATAGAAAAAGGAGCATCTTCTGCGAACCTCTGGAAAAATAACTAAGAAAGAGAATGGTGAAGTGCTTTGTGTGAAGTGTAGTATTGTAAGGGAAAGAAACATAGACATCACGACGAAGTGAAGGGAAGCGACTAGAAGCACTTGAAAAGTGATTATGGAGAAGAATGGAGCGTCCGCTTCATTTGTAATGTTCGATACTATGATCATATCTCACCTTCTTTCGAGAAGTTATCATGGCTTAGGTTACATGACAGGAGAAATCTGCACTCACTTTCTCTCCTATATCGAATTATGCACACTTCATCCCCCTATTATTTATTCGCTCGTTTTCATACTCTCTCTCGCTATCATAATATTAATACTCGATCACAACGCGATAACACGCTAGAAATTCCACTTCACACATCATCTCTGTATTCCTCATCTTTCACTGTTGCTACCTCTCGTCACTGGAACTCTCTGCCGCCTGAAGTCAAGGGCTGCCGAACATTGAAATCTTTCAAATCCAAGTTAGAAAACTATCTTATTACGAGTTGCCAAACTAACTTACTATTATGACAAGTGTTGTATCGCATGTTTCCAAGTATTCACATTTTTTTTATGTTCTGTGATATTGGACTTATTTTATATTTTTGTTTTCATATTTTCCGATAATGGTATATCTCCAATGTGATAAGTTGAGCTATATATAATCATAATTTTCCTTACTGTGTATACTTAAAAATATTGTATTCACTGTAGGCCTATGCTTTGTACTGCACTATTTTATTACTACTATTAGTATTATTATTAATATGATTATTATTGTTATTATCATTATTATTATTACTATTCTTATTTTTATCATTATTATTATTATTATTATTATTATTATTATTATTATCAATAATTGTCTTATTTTTTATACTTTGTATGCCTCATTTATTTTGACCCGCTGTTCACATTTTATTATGCTTTTTTCTTTCTTTCTGTATGTTATATATTATGTCTGATTTCTTCTTACTTGTTGTTTACATTTTATTATTATTATTATCTTATTCAGTTTTGTGTGTAAAATTGTAGTGTACTTTGTAAATTTGTAGTGTTTTTGTAACGCAGTTTTTACTCCTGGTTGAGTGTAAGAGAAGGCCGTATGGCCTTAACTCTGCCAGGTTAAATAAATTATTATTATTATTATTATTATTATTATTATTATTATTATTATTATTATTATTATTATTATTATTAAATGGACAAAGAGAATAAGACACGAAGCTATTTTGGAAAGAGTGGATGAAGAAAGAATAATGCTGAAACTGATCAGAAAGAGAAAAAGGAATATTGGTTGGGTCACTGGCTGAGAAGAGACTGCCTACTGAAGGATGCACTGGAAGGAATGGTGAACGGGAGAAGAGTTTGGGGCTTAAGATATCAAATACAGTGGAACCTCGATGCATCGTTCCCGTTATCGTCGTTTTCCCGCCTTTTTCGTCCGCTTTTTTTGGTCCCGAAAATAGACCCATATAAATAACGTTATTTTTTCCCGGTTCCATCGTTCCTCGAACTATCGTTTTATTGCATCGATCGTTGCGAAATCACGGTCCCGATCGCCATATTTTCCCGCATGGATAGTTTTCTTTTACTTTGAAAGGGCGAACTTTTTGCTCTCCATTATTATCTTTGAAGCAAGAGGATACAGGAGATTGCGATCCGGAGACTGTGTCAAACTTTGCGGAGAAACGTAAAATGTATTACGCCGCCATGATACGTGACGTGATTCGTCACCTTAGTGCAGCGCGCGAATTCTCCACGTGTGTTTGGTATAGTCTGCTGATGCGGAAATTCTGTGCAATGAAGACGTATTAGATTCTGAAAAGAAATGCAATTTTATAGTAACGTATTGATTAATCATATTTTTCCACACAAAAACGATGTGGAGGTGTATAAATACTTGATACAGTATTATTATGGAATACATTACGCATTCGTCTTACCTAATGAGATTTGTCGTCTTAATACTGCAAATTGTTGTGCTACAACACAGATGCTGATCTCCACAGTGGTAAGACGTGTTTCTGTACATTGTTTATGTTCAGTACAAGTTTACATGCTTAGAAACGTACAGGAGAAATATCTTTGTAGGGTTACTAAAGAGCTAGACAAGTTCCGACATTATTTTTATGCGTATATTATAGGCCTAATTTGTGATGCAGGTTCTAGTTGCATGTAATGCAATAGTATGGGCTAATGGAACCCCGCCTGCTTGGGAATGGATTTATGGTAATACATATCTGCATTCTGAACTTATCACGAATCTGCGTTCATGATTTTCTCATACTTCATTTCTGTCTAAATTATGCATCGATTAAGTGGGTATTCCCAGTTAAATTATCTAGAGAACAGTGGGATATATTCATAACTCTGTTGCGTCTATTATACACCTAAATACGGTAATTTTTTATGCTTTCCCGGTATTATCGTTTTCCCGTATTTATCGTTTTTATTCCTTGTTCCCCCAAAAAACGATGGATCGAGGTTTCACTGTAATAGTTGACATTAAGATATATGGATCATAATGCGGAGACTAAGAAGAAGGCAGAAAATAGGAAAGAATGGAGAATGCTGGGTTTGCAGCGAAAGACTTACACTTGAGCAGAACACTATGAATGAATGAATGAATGAATGAATGAATGATTGTCCAGACTCAAGGTCTGCTTGTTTATACTAAATTAGTGTGACGATTCACAATGCAAGGGAATAAAAAATATTTACATGTCTAGTAATTGAAAGTAATAAAATTCTCTCATAAATTTTCCATTTTCCAGTAATACACTGCTGATAACTATGGAAACAAGATACATTTTAAATACTTTTATTTATATTATAAAATCACACTCTTCCAAAACCTATAATATTATAAATTAAATTTATGATTTCTAATATAAGCTAAATTAATTTTAAATGGGATGTTCGTTCAACAGCTTTCGAAATACATCTCCTTTATATTGTAATACTACTAAACTCTTCTGTGGTATGCTATATAGCTGTGGTCGTCAGCACTCGCTGAAATTGGTAAAGGGTAAAGAGTGCAAAGTAATATGCTCCGTCATGCAGAAGGGAGACGTAGAAATCATACCCGCCAGCAGCCACGGATGCACGCCAATGCAACGTCTTTATTCGCGGATAAGAAACGCTATCCCGAGGGTGCAGTGTGCTGATGACCGTTGCTAAATAGCATCAAAATCAAACACAGTCTCTGTTTGCCAGTACGCATAAAGATGTGGATCTAAGCTTTTCGTGTAGCGCCAAATTGCCATTACAAGTACTACTAATAATGTTGAAGATGTATTTTAAATAATAATTTGATAAAAAAAACTATGTAAATAAATGTTAACTAATTCAGTATTGAAATAATGGAATTTATATTGCAATCTAATCGATAAAATTAAACATGGTGTACGTTTACATGTTTGATGGAAATTAATATTCCTAAGATTCTTTTAAAATTGCTAGGCCGAAATGCATGACACATTTTTATGCACTGACTTTGTGTTCTAGGAGGCACTGTTGCATGTAAATGCAATGACTATAAATAAACATACCTTCCCACGTTTCAAACATGTCATTGATGATGAAATCCATAAATCCGATTTGGGACTTGGGTATTGAGCACGTAGCGCGGTCAAACAGGGGCATCACAACTGGTAGATGGTTAGCCTTCTCTTCGTCAGTCTGTGAAAGAAAAGGTGAAATGTACACATTTGAGGTTTATAATGTCAACAGCTTTTCCGCCACTTATTAAACACAAATATACTCAATAAATAAAAATTAATGACAAAAACACTTTTTAGGGTATATATGTAGGGCCATGATGCGCTAAATAATTACCTTATTATTATTATTATTATTATTATTATTATTATTATTATTATTATTATTATCATCATTATTATTGTTGTTGTTCTTGTTGTTGTTGTAATGCTGTGAGCAACGACTATGCAACAACACGCTCTAACGGAAGACGTGGTAGGTAGGGGATTTTGGGTGGGAACATCTACAAAGTTCCCATATTCATCTCAGTAATTTCCAAGATTCGTTATACGGACTTGTGATGTCATGGAAGATCAGTGACAGGTTAGGTTTGGTTTGTTGAGGTTTTGGTATCCCTACAAAAAATTAAATATTTAAGGCATACCAAAAATCTCAACAAACCAAACCTAACCTGTCACTGATCCTTGATGATGTTACTGAACATTATCAGTATGCAACGAATATTGGAAATTACTAGAATATATAATATAATTATTAATATACAGGATATCGTTTAATAAAAACTGTAACCTTAACCAGCTTTTACATGTATAATTTCATGTAGTCCTTATGGACTTCTTGTGACACTGGAAACACCGTAAAGCGTTTTCTCTCGTATTTAAGAATTACTTTTAATGCGCGATAGATTATTTGCTACAAGGTCATTGATGTCATTGGCAGTCACAACACTCCGTACGAGTTTTACAGGCCCGCACACACTGCTCTGGGTTTTAACTCAGCTGATAGCCTACAAGGTATCGCCAGCGAATAGGGATTATAAAGAATGGACACTTCGCGTCGGTACCTTTGATGTAGCTGAACTGATTTCAATGACCTTCAAGCCAGCTAGAGCGTCAGATTCTGCCTTCTCCCTAGAGTTGGCGCTAACACCACACCAGCTAGCAGTCGACACAGCGGAAATATAACACATACAATTAATACATCTAGGTACATTATATACTCAAATAAAATAAATTGGATCCATAAAATAATAAATCCTTCATTAACTGTAATGTCTAGACTCTAGAGTTCCTTTACAATGAGAGTTGAGACGTTGACCCCAACAACAATTAAAATATGTAATGATTTGATAGCGCTGAAAATGGAAAAACAAAACTCTTACGAGAAGTAAAACCATATACCTATATTATATTATATACAAATATTAAACGAATTCGATCTTAATTTTATAATGTATTATATTATTTTATAATGTAATTTATGATATCTGATATATAAAATATTATTATTACAACTAGTTTGTCACTGAGAAATAAGGAAAAGCTGTTAATTTGAATTTATTTGAAGCAAAGCGTTACTGGATTATGCAATAAGGTAGGCGATGTTTGAATCCTGTGCCTTAATTCTATTCCCAATTATTAACCTAGCGTATGCTCGATTACACTACCTCTAGCGCTTGAAAGTGGAACTAGCCGCTGGCGCACAGAGAAACAAAACACAGGCAAATTAGCTCAGTGTCCATTCTTTATAATCCCTATTCGCTGGTATCGCGTTTTAGTTTCATAACATCACAAGGATGATGACTGTTAACCAAGTTGCTAAGGTATAAACATTTGCTGTATAATTTGATTTTCTACATTTCCGTTTACTTTCACTGTCTTATTAATTTAGAATGAAAAGCGAATTTGTAAATGTGTATAAATAATATACCGTATCTCAATAATATATGTATGAATAATACAGCTGACCGCTTATAACAGCTGATAATCTAAACACAATATTTACTCACGAACACCCGCTCGAAAATCGGTTCCGAACAATTGGCCATAGAAAATTGGTAACTGGGACAATTGGCCACAGAAAATTGATAACAGGGACAATTTGCCACACCGTCCATTATCCGAAAATGGGACCGTAACAATTTATTTAAATGTGAATTGGTGGCAAATATGATAAGTTTCACGTTGTCCTCCGATTCAAAATACAACAACCACCTTTCTCCTTGTACGGTCTTAGTGTATCTGTCGGCTATAACGTTCAGTTCGTCAATATTCCTTGGTGCAGCTTCCTGGCACGGCGCACAGTTCTTTAATAGATGGTTTCTTCGGTAGATTCACATTGGCTTCGCTTGCAATACGCTGTAACTCATTTTGAATAATGACAGACGTTGGATCTCGGGAAGTTCCCGCCCTTGCCTTCATGTTCTCTACACATTCCTTTTTTCCTTAATCCTTCCCCAGTCTGCAGAATGATTCTTGTGTTCAGACGGTTCTTTGACGACACTGCTTCCATCTTCTGATAAGTGACTGTTGCATTACACCCGCCACGCATGTCACAGCGCCAAACAACTCCATTCTTATTTTCTCTAAGTCTCGTGTACATGCACCCCAGATATATTAATTTGTCAGAACCTCTTTCTGATTTTGTGAAGCGAATTTCTTCCGTCATAGTTCCTAATTAGTTTACAGCTTCTGGATTTGTATTGTGTTACCATAGAAATATATTATAAATTGTTGCGAATTTGAGTATCGCCTTGAATTTTAATGTGTGGCTAATTGTCTTTGATACGAATTTCAATTATGTGGCGAGTTGCCTCTGTGGCCGGTTGTCCCCAAGCCCTCGAAAATATAAGGATTTAGTCGAGAATATTTTATTCGGCTTCTACGAGGAACACTGATCAATTTCTGGGAAATATGCTTACGTAATAGAACTATGTTTAAGATCGCAGCACATATGCAGAACTTCTATCAAATTCTAAAAGTCGAGTTACAAAATAGCAAAATAGCATAGTACGTGTAAACAACATAGATAAAGGTTAAAAGTTATGTTTTATGTAACGACGCTCGCAACTGCCGAGGTTATATCAGCGTCGCAAAAGTTCTTTTACATGCCAGTAAATCTACTGATATGAGCCTGTCGCATTTAAGCACACTTAAACGCCATCGACCTGGCCCGGGATCGAACCCGCAACCTCGGGCATAGAAGACCAGCGCTATACCAACTGTGCCAACAAGGCCGACAACACCGATAAAAAATGTTCGATACTGTGATGAATTTACATTACATATTACAGTCATTAAAATCGGTTAGGTTGAGTCCTGGAATAAGATTATTGATTACCTACCTGACTTTAGAAACGATCATTATTCATTACAAATCGGTACACTGGCGTTCAAAGAAATCTGACCTACAATTTTATCATCGTGTAAGCGAACTATCTAACCACGGAATAAATCAAAATCAAAGACGTAACAAATTGAAAAACTTTAAAATAATTCCCCTAGTCTACAATTGATGACACTATTATTGAGACAGGGAAAAAGTGTTGTGGAAAATGTTTATACAGATTTATTATAAATATTATTCTCATAATTGACAGTATCAGCGGTTTGCCGCCAAACTTAGTGCTTTTTACAATAATTAGAGGGGAATGTAATTTTGAATTTTATAATGCGGGTATATTTATGTACACTGGCGTTCAAAGATATTTGACCTACGATTTTATGATCCTGTAAGCGAACTTTCAACCACGGAATAAGTCAGAACTAAAGATATAAAAAAAAAAAATTGACAAACTTTGAAAGAGTTTCGCTAGTTCTCAATAGGTGGCACCATTATTAGGAACCGTTAAAAACAGCCAGGAAAAAGATTATGTAGATTAAGCATAAATTATTCCTCTAATATACAATAAGAGCGGTTTCCAGCCAAACTCAGTGTTATTTTACAATCAATAGAGTGGGATGAAAATTTGATTTCTATAACATGGGTATATTTATCTACGACTGGCAACAGTGACTATTATGTATGACTTGAGGCTTTCCCAGAGTTTGATATAGAATAACTCTTCTCGGGTTCTCAGCCAGGTGAGTTGGAGATTAGCTTCCAAGCTTTCGACGGCTAGCTCTGCCATCTTCTTCAGGGATGAAGTCAACCCGAGAAGAGTTATTCTAGTGATAATTATGTTATGTTTTATTTAACGACGCTCGCAACTGCAGAGGTTATATCAGCGTCGCCGGATGTGCCGGAATTTTGTCCCGCAGGAGTTCTTTTACATGCCAGTAAATCTACTGACATGAGCCTGTCGCATTTAAGCACACTTAAATGCCATCGACCTGACCCGGGATCGAACCCGCAACCTTGGGCATAGAAGGCCAGCGCTATACCAACTTGCCAACCAGGTCGACAGTGACTATGAGATTTGCCATCTGTTCATAGAAGTAACAACTAAAGAATCCACACTTATACCACAGTCTACTATATACAGTCACGAAGCTTGAGTTTTGAGGGTGCTAGAAACAATAGACTGTGACGGTACTATTTTGCATTGCCTGTAATGAGGCGATATTAGCGATCCTAGTGGTGAGCAACTATCTAATATTTGCATATTTACTACGTATTGAGCTTCGCGACTGTATATAGTAGACTGTGCTTATACCAACAAATTCTTCTCACCTACTAGTAGACATTAGTTAAGCACAATAATAATTATCCAACTAACCATATGCCACCCTTCAGATTCTTTATAAGGCAAGGGTCCTAAGTAAAGGACCTGTTACTTAATCTCCCACAGCTCATTTATAATCTTTTCGCTGTAAGAAAAATCCTAATGTAAATAATAGCACGTGACTGAAGTGAGGCTTCATTGGCTACTGTTTGGCGCCATAGATTCTCAGTACGTGTTCTCGCCTACTGGTGTACATTCTGTTTCATGTTAAACATTTTCCGTTACTCATCAAGTAGGCCTAACCTCACTACTATGCATTCGTTTGCTTAGGAAACATTTACTTTATAATTGCTGTATTAAATTATTTTTAAGTCTCATGTCTTCACAATGGACAGTTGAGGATGCAAAAGACATACTTCAGTACCACGTGCTTAAGTGAACAACTACGAGGTCAAGTGACGCCAGCTTGTTACAAGAACAGACTACTTCGGTATTACAGTTGGTATTCATTCGCGTACATAACAAAATATAAAAGTAGTGTTTCTTTTACATAGCATTTTACATATGAGTAAAGTTAAATGTTTAATCGTATTTAACAACTAGAATTCAATGTTTTATTTTCAAATAATAAAAGATTGTGGTTTCCAAATAAGAACTATATTTTCCTGCGTCATGTGAGTGTTTGGACTGGGAGCCAATCACGGGTATGACAGTAACGTGCTTATGTTTACATCAGGATTTTTCTTACAGCGAAAACAGTATAGAGAGAGAGAGAGACCAACAAATTATCGATCACTATCGATTAGTGTTAGATATCTTTGAACGTCAGTGTACTACAGTATTGGCTACAATGACTGTACACTTGCATTCAAAGATACCTGAGCCCTGCTAATCGAGAGTGATAGATAATTTGTTCGGGTGAAGAACGCAAAGACAAAAAGAAAAATAAGCAAACGTATGTCAAGTGTACAGTAGTTCGCTAAAAATTTTAACTGCAACTTTTTATCAAATATTTTGAAGATTTTTTCTCTGTATTTGCGACCGATACGTTGAGATCTGAAAGGAGTCACCTAAGTTAGTCAGGTATTAGGTCGTGACAGCAGCGGTGTTCAGTGAGGCGGTGATAGTTTAGGAACGAGCTATTCGTTTGAGCTCCTGCCCCAGGGAACATTCGCAGTATAATTGATTGAACACGCCAGCCTGTGTCACAAAGCTTGATACGGACACAAGCATGTCATCGCCTTAAGGCAGAGGTTCACAAACCGTGATCCATGAAGCCACTGATTGTTTCTAGTAACGTTATTTGATTACTTCCGATTTGATTACGTACCGAAACTCGTCTAATATATAGGTACATTCAATTACCAGTATTATTATTATTATTATTATTATTATTATTATTATTATTATTATTATTATTATTATTATTATTATTAATTCAGTCGCTAAATGGTCGGAAGACAATGGTATGACAATTAACGTATCCAAAACTAATGTAATAACCTTTTCTAGAAAAACTTCTTCACTGAAATTTAATTATTATCTAAATAATGTACTAATTAACAGAACGGATTGCGTAAAAGATTTGGGAATATTCTTTGACAGTAAATTGTATTTTCATAGTCACGTTGATTACATTTACAATCACGCAATCAGAATGCTAGGAATAATACGGTCAATAACTTATTCTTTTTCCACGCCCGATTCTCTCTTAATGCTATACTATACATTGGTGCGATCGAAACTCGAATATGCATATGTAGTTTGGAACTCGATTACAACTACGGACTCGGCTAAATTAGAAAATATACAAAGAAAATTTATATCCTTATGTTCATTCAGATTTCTGCCCATTAATTCCGGGTATAGTTATGAGAGAAAATGTGAATATTTTAATTGTCAAAATCTATATGCTAGACACCATGAGCTAGATTATCTGTTCTTTTGTAAAGTCCTCAAAGGTGATATATCCTGTGACTCTTTCTTAAACAATATTACCTTACGTATTCCAACAAAAGATATGAGAGCCCACAAACTTTTCTATATTAGAAATTCGAAATTTCTTTCACCAGTCTCCAGATGCATTAAAAATGCCAACATGCATGGCTGCGAATTCGATCCCTTCAATGTATAGACTTAGTTTGCTCTTGGCAACGATTTATCATTTATGTATTCTTTTAGGCATTATACTCAATTAACATTCTCTCATAGTATTCTTAGTTACCCATTCATCGTCATTATTGTAATTGTAATTATATTTATGTGTAATAATTATTTTTGTTTTATGTTTTTGTTATATTTGTGCTGAACTGTAATTGGCCACTGGCTTTTGTACAGCACATTAAATAAATAAATAAATAAATAAATAAATAAATAAATAAATAAATAAATAAATAAATTATTATTATTAACTTGACTTGTAAAGAGGAATAAGTTGTCTCATTCGCTGATGACTTAAAATCTTCTAATCATTAAGACATAGGGTTAATAGTAGTAGTAGGGTTTAAGAAGGGCGCGTCAGCTACTATGGCTATTTGCGCCCTTATCTAAAATTCTTAATGTAACAAATATATAAATAATATAATAATCAGAGTGCTAAAAGAACTAAAAAGCGTTGTCACGATAAAACGAGGCACACCATAGGGTTAAGGTTGGTAATATTGTGATACTAATAATATTATGGTAGTACTTTTTGAGAATTTTTTTTACAATTTTACTGAGCGAGGGAAGAACCGCTTTTCTGCAGAAACTGTCCAAGAACATTCCCTTAATACGTTGACGCAAAAAACCGATCTTCCTCTTACTCAGTAAGATTGTAAAAAATTCTCAAAAAGAACTATCACAATATTATTAGTATCACAATATTACCAACCTTTACCCTACATCCTTTATCATAAGAACGCCTTACGCTTTTTATCTACTCAAGGTCCTTAAAAATATAAATTAATATCTAAATTATTGTTCGTTTGCGTGTCAATGTGAAACAAATTTTTTAATCGCCTTACCCGAAGAATTAGACTATGAATACTACTAGTTCATGTAGTAAGATTTATGATCTTTGTGCGATACCTTAAACTTATAAATAGCATTGTGTTTTAAGTATGTAAGTAGTTAACTATTTAATATACATTTCCTTGATATCGATTCACTTGATAATACTTAATTATTCAAAATGTAATAAAAGTTTAGAAATTAACACTCTTTAAAAATTGACTTTGTTAAAATAGTTTTAAAAAGTTAATATACTATTAGTCTATAATATCAAGGTAGGTTATATTACCTTCTTAAAGATATTTTAACATAGTGCAGTTTTTGAAGTGCTTTAATTTTTTAACTTTCATCATATTTTAAACTACCGGTACTTATTATAGGTCTATGTGTTTTATGTACAAAATATATGAAATTATCATTATTATTATTATTATTATTATTATTATTATTATTATTATCATTATTATTATCATTATCATTATTATTATTATTATTATTATTATTATTATTATTATTATTATTATTATTATTATTATTATATGCAGGATGCGACTGGAGAAAGCTGGATTTGCAGTCAAAGACCTGCCCTTGGGGAGAACACTGACTTATTCCTCGTGTGAGAAGATATTTGGGAAATCCATGCAAGAGACGGAAGGAGACCATAACGAGTCACTAGGCCCAACACGGAAATCATAGGGAAATTGATAGAAGAATATTGAAAGCGGGCATTACAGATAAATTTCGTGAAAACTGAAAAATGAAAGAAATAAAATAAAGAAAATGTAAGATAAATAAGAAATAGAAGAAGGACTGATGAGAAATGAGAAAGTAGAAATAGGGGCAGAAAAAATAGAGGGATAAAGAATGTTGGAATATGGAAAAACATATAAGAAAGAAGTGAAAAATAATAGAACGTTGGTGATATGCTACTGAAAATATTCGAATTTTGACAAATTATAACGGGCAAGATTCAAAATAAATTATATCATTTTTTTTCGCGTAAAAAATGTATTGTTTCATGAAAATTTTATCTCCATATCTTAATTATAAGTATACTTGTATACAATTGCTAGAAGTTGTGTTAATGTACGAGTTATATGTAACCAAAACTCAATTATTAAAAAAATTTTACGTTTTCAACAAGTATTAATTTTATTTCTCACTGTTCAAAGCTAGACTGATGAAACTTCGCATACTTATTCATTAATATCTCTGTTGTGAAATATAGCATTCAGCATAGTTTTATTGCTACAAAATTATACGTAAAGCAGTAGGCTATTATCTTTTATGCTCGACCATGCCGAAATGTAGTAATTATGCACCTGGTAGTAGCCCTTTAATGCAACTCATTAAAGTACACCCATTCATTATAATTCAGTTGTTCAGCCAATGAGAAATCACCATTGTACCATTATAAAACCGCAAGTATCGATTATTCTCGGATATGCAATCGAAAGACAATTAGCGAAAAGTCACGGAGGCTGGAAATCCAATACTGTCGCAGAAGGTTATGTTCTGTTACTATAATAATTAGCGTTAATTGTAAATAATATTCAAATAAATTCAATTTGTCATCTCGTTTTTCAATTCTAAATCAATTTCCAGGTTATATCAAGACTAATGCTCATGTTATTCTCTACATTATATCAAGGTCAATGACATTCGTGCCTCGGAAAAAACCAATACTTTCGCGTCTGCGCACATCTCACAATTCAGGTCAGTTCCACTCCTCACTTACATAACCATAACATGAATACTTATGAATAATTTCAAGTTAGAAATATGGTCGAGCATAAAAAGTCGTATGAAACTTACCTATAATGGTAATCAAGATGCTCGTATGGTAATTAAGACGCTCGTATGAAAATTATGAAACTCGCTTGCGCTCGTTTCATAAACAAACGTACTCGCGTCTTAATTACTACCATTATAGGCTCGTTGTATAATACACTATTATTAATGTTTGAATATTGAAGAAATTACACATATTTTTTCACTTTTTTATAAATAGGAATTTCACTAAGAAAATTAAAAAAAATAAGTTTAATTTTTCTAAAAGTGTTTATGAGAGAAAATCGAAATTTATGTGTGACTGTGATATGATATGCATATTCAGTAAAAATTTCAATTCTCTAGCTCAAAAAATGTGTATTTCAGAAAGTTCAGTAGTGCATAGCCTTAAGGGAAGAGGATAGCACTATGACGTGAGTGGTCAGCATCACACTCCGACCATTTTAACCCCAGCAGTGTACTGCAGTAGGCCTACTCATTTAGAATGAGAGCGGTTGATAAAGAAGTCGTTCTGAAATTGTGTGTTGTGTCTGAAGTTACGATGGTAAGTTACCTGATTAAAATACTCCTCGGCGATCCTGACTGCCCACTCCACGCACATCTTGACGGGTCGCGTCGGGTTGGACACATCTGCACACTTGATGAGCATTCTCTTGATAAGCGCTATATTTTCCGGGGCGGTCAGAATTCCGACGTCAGGAGAACTTCGCCCACCCTGGAAATCAGGATCAAATGCATGAGAACAGTAATTTCAAGGCTTAAATAGAGTTCGGAATTTTATGTAATGAACGGCAACTGGATTTTTATGCACTGAATTTTAACTCTTAATCCGAAGCATACACTAAATCACACTTACAGAAAGATCGGTCTAGAAGACCGAGACATATTTTATTATTGTTCCGATGAGTAATTTATACACATTTCATTCAAGATAATATATTTTTATCAATAAACACATATTTTACAATAAATATAATTTTAAAAATTTAATTCAAGATTATTTATTTAAAAAATAATGACGCAGAGTTACCTGAGTGGATATTATGTAGGTTAAAACCGTTTTAAGAAAACCTGACAAAGGAGATCTGTAACAATAGGAGTTTTGTTAGGATCCGTCTGTGCTTATGTATTAACAAATATTATTAGTTTACAATATCTGTCACATTTATTTAGTTTTAAACGTTTTCGGCTTAATTAAGCCATCTTCAGAAAAGTTTATGCCTATATACATGAAAGTAGTACATGTGTATGTGATACAAATAAATAAACCAATTAAAATGAATCTCTGTAGAAGTAGGTGAACATGCAATGAATTAAAACATTACTGTATTAAAACAGGGCTATGTGAGCCATAATCAAAATTATTAAAAATTATTAATACTAAAATTAAATTAAAAAAATGTGCGATGGAGTTGCAATTGAAACAGGTGATGTCCAGATCTGACTAAATATGGTGAATCAATATCATAAGTGCTGTGGAAACATCCCTGTAGACACTGAAGGTAGAAAGACAACTGTTTCAAATTGCAACTGCAACGCACATGTTTTTAATTTAATTTTAGTATTTAAGAACTTTTAATAAATTTGATTATGGCTCACATAGCCCTGTTTTTAATACAGCAATGTTTTAATTCATTGTATGTTCACCTACTTCTACAGAGATTCATTTTAATTGGTTTATTTATTTGTATCACATACACATGTACTACTTTCATGTATATAGGCAAAAGCTTCTCTGAAGATGGCTTAATTAAGCCGAAAACATTTAAAACGAAATAAATGTGACAAATATTGTAAACTAATAATATTTGTTAATAGATAAGCACAGACGGATCCTAACAAAACTCCTATTGTTATTGTATCAGCTTATCGGCCCTCACCATGCTTTTCAAAAAAGGAGATCTGGTTCACAGAAACTGAAGATTACATCTATTGAAGTGAGCTAAAATTTGTAAGTAACGTTTTAAGCCGTTTAGTTGAACTTATGTTTGAAAACAAGCACCGTCTACAAGGTTACGTCAGCGAAAACTGTAGCCAATTGCAGTAAGTGGCGGGAACTCCATTAACTGCACAATGAACACGAAGTTCGCGCCATTTACTACAGATGGTTAACACTCGAAGAACACATAGAAAAGGTTTTCATCAAGACATGAAAGAAATGAAGGATTCAGAACCATAGTGGGCCAAGTGCCATTTACTAAAACCGTAGAAAACAAGGGTTAAAATAAGGATATTACCATAATAATGCAATGGAGACATATAGCAAGTAATATAAAGTATACACATTAAAACTAAATGATATGTCACTCTTCATTAAACTATGGTGTTCACTTAACTTTAACCCTTGCTTTCTCCGTTTTTAATAAATGGCGCTTGGACCACTATGGCTCTGAACCCTTCAAATAGAAAAGCGTTATCAAGGCAGGTGGGATCAAGTGATGATGGCTGAATACTGTTTTTTTCGATTTATTTATTTATTTACTTATTTATTATTTATTTATTTATTTATTTATTTATTCTGGTGTAGTTAAGGCCATCAGGCCTTCTCTTCCACAACACCAGGAATACAAATACAATAATATAGAAAAACAGAGAAAAAAACACTATATACAAAATAAAGCTACACAAAAAATAAAGAGAGAGAGAGAGAAAAAAAACACTATAAACAAAGTAAAGCCACACAAATATATACACAGGTTGCAGTCACACAAACTTTAAATGAGTGATTAAGTATCATAATTAATTGTATCCTAACTAATTGACTAACATAAACAAGAAACTTGCAATTTTAATCTAGATTAAAAAAGAAAAAGAAAAAAACACAAATCAATGCTTCTAGCAATACCTAAAAGCATTAACTAAGACAAAATTTTCCAATTTAATTTTGTTGGTCTATGAAAAGAGACAATGTAGAGCTGCAACATATAAGACAATCTAGAAGACAGAATTTCCAAATTAAGAGGAAGCGGTATTGAAAAAAATGAATGTCTCAGGCTTGGAATGAGTTGAAGCTAAATTGTGATTATGAACAAGATAGTGCTGTTTGATTTTGCTTGCTGTATACTATAGACATTTTCAAAGATTACTTGATTTATATATATAAATGTGTTTAATAGGCCTATTACATGATTGGAGCTATAAATATGGCAATTCTTCAAATCATTATACGAATTTTTCATACGTGATAGGCAAAATCTGACTTCAGATCCTTCAACAGAAGCTAACTATTAATTAAGATCAACCTTCGATTTTAAAAGCCTTAAACCAAAATGTAATTTTGCAACCCTGTGTAATCTAGAGTATTAACTGAGAAGATTACGATTTATTTTTCAATTGCTAACTCTAAATACAATTTAAAATATAAAAATGTTGGAGATAACATTTATAGAATATATAACAAATTAAAACACGAACATCATTGGAATATACTGAGCGACAAGAATAGCTGTGAAGTGTTACGATAAAGTTATGAGCTAACTATAGGCCTATAAGTAATTAAATAAGACAAATTTACTTCATAATATCCTACATCCAATTGTCGCCGCACTTTCTATATTTATATAAACCGGGGAGGGCAGAAGTTGGGCACTAGCCCAGTGAAGGCGTTCCTGGACGTGGTAACACTACAATGGGATGGAATCGGTAGGTCCACATCTGGAATTTCTAGGTGACACAACACAGAACAAAAACTGATATTGAAAAAATATTCTTTCCCGATGAGGAATTACAATCCTCTACCGTAATCCCCATAATGTCAATACCATACTGTGTCCATTGCTTACATAAGGGAAGGGGGAATAAAATATCATTAAATAAAAATTAAGAAAGGAAAACCTCTTACATCTGGACTGTCGTCCTCCTTTTTGATCGAGAAAACGTTGACGAATTTTGCCAAGTGTTCGAAGTGTTTTGTCATCTCTGTTGCTAAAATCATGTCCACAATATTCTGCCGAACTGCTTTGTAGACATCTCTTTCTAATGCTGAAACAAATGAACAATTTCATCATATTAGCTACTAATTACCCTTCTGATGATTATGGTAATGAAAATGCCAAGTACGGTAAGTGTAACTAAAATAATGTACAGTTCAAATATAAAGGATTAATATTCTAACAAAAATATAACAAGAATTTCTAATGTTGAAACAAGGTATTTTAAAATTTTCTTTAAATCAGTGATATTCAACTTTTTTGTACGGGTACTCCAAGATATAGTAGTTTCTCTTAAATTTCGTGCCCCAAAGAGAAAAAAATATATATATTCGCTCCAAAGTTGCATGTTTTTACGGCGGGATCTCTTGTAGTTAGCCCTCAAAATGGCCCTGATTATTCACTGTTTATCATGAAAGAATATTTAATTATATTTCTTTATTTTACATACCCCCTAAGATTTCTTCGCGTACCCCCGGTCACACTTTCCCGGCCATTTGGGGCAAGTGTAATCTATGGAAAAAATATACATATTTGTAGTGTTAATCTGCTTCAGGGACAAATGTATGGTCAGCAATTCCAAACCTATTTAAATATTTTCAGAAATAAATTATCACCAGCGATTTTTACGGTGCAAACTTTGTTTCAAAATGAAACATCTATCTTCTGAAACATAAAACTGAACTGAACTACATTTAGCCTATATTCTTACACACATATTTTTACACAAAATCAACAACGGCTGAAAATACAATAAAGATTTCAGCAATATTAGCAAATACTTTACTATAATAATACCGGACAGCTGTAAACCAGCAGCATTGACATGAGTGCGAAATATCGCGAACCTGACATCTAGCGGAGCGACGTGCAATTACGTCCACAAATACAAATATTAACATAGCGGTATTCGGACTAATGTTTAAAACGAGAGTTACTAATGTGGAATAATATATGAAACACCTAAGAAATGTTGAATAATATTTAATGAAAATTATTATCTTATATCAAAGCTGCATATTATGAGAAATATTGCATACTTCATATTACTTTCCGTAATTAATTGTTAGATATTTTTTTCTTTGGTTTAGTGAGACAAAATCAATTCTGACATTAAGAATGAATTTACAATAATGCTTTATATATCCACTGTTGACAACCGCAAACATAAAATTTATAGCAATCTGATGCTTGTAAAAATTAGTAAAGGCGTGTGAACAATAAGACTTAATTTGATAAAACCTTAAAATTGCCAATACATTTTAACTTCTAGTCATTTATTAGGTCTAAATAAAAAAGCTAATTTTTATTTTTCTATCAACACAAAGACGAAGGAATTAGGCCTACTAAATAATGTTATTGACTCACATTTTATGATCCCTCGGAAATCGAAAGTACGATTTGGAGCAATTTGTAATGCTGTAATTTTGTAGCAATTATAAACAGCACATATACACCCTAACATTTTAACACAGCACTAATTAATAAAACTATTAACTAGCCCAGCAACAATATACATTGCAGTTGATTAAAGCTTGTTTCTTGAGTATCGCCACACCGAAAGCCTAGGTAGCAGCACCAGCGTCGTTCGCGCGCAGAACTGTTAGTTGTCCGGTATTATTATAGTAAGGTATTTGATATTAGTACAAACAACAAGTTGGTACACTGGCGTTCAAAGATACCCGACCTCTACTAATCGATAGTGATTGATAATTTCTTAGTGAAAGTGTAGCTTCTTTAGTTATTAATTCTATGAATAGATTGCGAACATAACAGTCAGTGTCACTATTAGTACATAAATATACTCACATTATAGATTTCAAAATTTCATCCCCCTCTAATGATTGTAAAAAGCATTGGATTTAGCGGGAAACAGATGATATTGTCAATTATGAGAATAATTTATACTTAATCTACATCAACATTTTCTTCAACACATTTTTACTCGTCCCAATAATAGTGTCACCTATTGATAACTAGCGGAACTATTCCAAAGTTTGTCAATTTGTTACATTTTTGGTTCTGATTCTTACCGTGGTTAGAAAGGTCGCTTACACGATCAAGAAATTGGAGGTCAGATACCTTTGAACGTCAATGTACATCAATCACAACAATAATGGGCTGAGTAAGCCGAGAAGAACCCGGCCCTTCTGAGTGAAAGACCAACGCGCTGGCGCTAAATCACAGATACGGTATGTCCCCCTTAGAATAAAATATTGTAAGTATTCCTTTTTAAAATCTATCTTCTTTTTTCTCTGACACAGTCGCTGACTGAAGAGAATGTATTGAAATGAGCGAGAGCAGCGTTGATTTCCCTCATTGTTGATTAAAAGAGTGTCAAGCAATAAATAAATGAAATCAAGGCACTTATTATTCATTAGTGTTGATTTTTATTTCTGTTTCCGTGCTAAGCAGTTTCCGCTAAATACTGACAGGCTTTACAATAGTAAATTGAAGAGATCAGAAAAAATTCCGTTATTGACAGGATTTTGTTGATTTAATGTTCCGTTATGGACAGGTTTTACTGAATTTATGTCATAGAACTTATGAATTCTATTCTGGCAATAAAAATTATTCTAATTATATTTGTTTTATTACCAAGTAGTAATCAAAAGCATTTTGCCAGTAACAGTTCAACACAAGAAGACATAAGTTATTAATTACAGTAATAATAATAATAATAATAATAATAATAATAATAATAATAATAATAATAATAATAATAATAAAGTCACAGAGGATTCATAATATGGTTCCCATACTATTGTGTAACACGTTTATGTTTTCAGGTGGGTATTATTGTAATATTTAGATTTTTAAGGAACTGATTATAAGGATTATGAATATGATTAAAAGTAAAATAAATTGGTTGCAATTTTTGTGATCTATTATTGCTTTTTTTTCATTTCATAACTATACGTATAACACATATCTATACAAATATTTACAATTTAATTGCTGTTTCAAATGAATTTGCTTGTTGGATAGACTTCTCATACCCTGCCAAGTGTCTATGATTAATAAGAGGAATAAAAAAATAATTCATGCAAAAAATCAATTCTTTCCCTCTATAAAACATCGTATCTAATCCGTTTTAAGGAAATTACGTCATAATAGTGTGACGTAACTCAATGCCATTGTTAAGCAGTGACATCAGATGTTGAAAGTTCCGTGACATTTTATCCATTTGACACAATAGCATAAATGTTTCATGTTAATAATAATAATAATAATAATAATAATAATAATAATAATAATAATAATAATAATAATAATAATAACAATAATAATAGTAATAATAATTTATTTATATTTATGTATAATAATAATAATAATAATAATAATAATAATAATAATAGATCAATCTATAACTTATTTAAAAGACTAATCAAGCTGCAGTCCCGCGCCGTGGCGTCGTTGTCTAAGGCATTCTGCCTAGGACTCGCGTTACAGAATGTGCGCTGGTTCGAGTTCTGATGGGGGAAGAAATTTTCTCATGAAATTTCGGCCAGAGTGTGGGACCGGTGCCCACCCAGCATCGTGATGCACTTCGGGAGCTAAGATAGGTAGCGAAATCCGGTTGCGAATGCCAGCTATAACGGTTGGGGGGATCATCGTGCTAACCACACGATACCTCCATTCTGGTTGGATAATCGTCCATCTCTGCTTCGGTGTGTGGGCGTGAGGCCAGCAGCCGGCTGGTCGGTCTAGGCCCTTCACGGGCTGTAGCGCCTCGGATTATTTCCTATATATAATCAAGCTGCAACTTTTGTCGCTTTTGAACATATCCCGTCCTGAAAATTAGCCTACTTTTACTCATTGTTCTACAAGTCTTGTAATTTCCGCAGAGAATAAACACTTATTTTGATGTCGTTGCTAGTTTTTCACTTTCGTTTTCACTTAATCATTAACATCGAATTTCGTTCGTTTCAACCTAGTTAGCTAATGCATTGCACAACTAGGATTGAAGATTCTGCTACTTCCCCCAACACAGTAAGGACAAGCGTTTGCTGGAGGAGGAGGAGGAGGAGGAGGAGGAGGAGGAGGAGGAGGAGGAGGAGGAGAAGAAGAAGAAGAACCTCCTTTCTTTGTATTTTGCGCCGTTTCTGCAATAACGCTGGCTTCATTCTATTTCTCAGCAAGTCTATGAAATACTCGTTATCCACAGTACAACGATCTTCCAAGACGTCATAGTAAATTAGTTTGTTTGAAGATGATAAGAGATTTGAAATTCTTTAACAGATGAGTATACACGTCTCCAGTTCTCTACTACATGGCCTATGTCTTAGATTCTGGTGTTTCGTCGCACGTCACAATTAGGCCAACTTCTATAAATTCAATTCCTTTTACCATATTATAATGATTCTTCATATTACTGAAACTCTAAGTCGCATATCTTTGTCCTCAATTGTAACTTCCTCCGAGATCCATTTTGAGAAAGTAAGTATTTTTAGTTGGTTATTTAATGACGCTGTATCAACTATTAAGTCATTTAGCGCCAATGGATGGTGGTGAGATGGTATCTACGGAGATGAGGGGGAAGATTCGTCATAGAATACCCGACATTCATCTTACGGTTGGGGAAAATATAGGAAAACCAGGTAATTAATCCAAACTGGAATCGAACCTACTTCTAAGCGTAACTTCGGATCAGCAGGAAAATGCGCTTGCCGCCTGAGCTACGCCGGTGGCTTTGAAAAAGTTTTGTGATAGTTCAAACGATCATGAACAAAATACACAGCTCCACAAATACGAGTAATTGACATTTTAATGCCTCATCCTGTATAGTTATTCTCCTGTTTTTTCTATCATCTTGTCAATATTATTTTCAAAACCTGGCGTTGAAACTTCGATTGGTCTTCGTAGTCGTCAGTGATCACATCACTCGTTCTACCATTTTTAAACATATCAAACCAATTACGAAATAAAATTAGTACGGATCATACAGTTTATTAATACCATATTGTTTGCACATTCTTGAATAGATCTCTATAGGTCTTCATATCTTCCGATACTGTGTGCATAGTTCAGGTGTATATCATAATCATTTATGTTGTAGTTACTTTTATGATTACTAAACATTCCACGCAATACCAGTACATCCTCACACATAATAGGCTACACAGTTTTAACAGTTAAAATACACGTATAGTAAGTCAAACACTAACTTTAGCTGTAAGATATTGCTGATAAAGTAGTACCAGTAACAGCAGCAGTATCAGTAATAGGAATAGCAATAGCTGTAGTATCAGCAGGAACTACGACAGTAGTAAAATAGCAATAGTAGTAGTAGCAGTAGTATCAGTAAGAACAGCAACAATAGCAGTAGCAATAGCAGTAGTATCAGTATCAACAAGAACAGCAGAAGTAGTAGGAGTAGTAGTATCAGTAGTAGGAGTAGTATCAGTAAGAAAGCAGCAGTAGCAATAGCAATAGCAGTAGTATTAGTATCAGCACGAAAATCAGCAGCAGTAGTAGCTAGCAGCAATATCAGTAAGAAAGCAGCAGTAGCAATAACAGTAGTATTAGTATCAGCAGGAGCAGCAGCAGTAGTAGTAGTAGCAGCAGTAGTAGTGGTGGTAGTAGTAGTAGTAGTAGCAGCAGTAGTAGTAGTAGTAGTAGCAGTAGTAGTAGTAATAGTAGTATCAGTAAGAACAGCAGCAATCGCAATAGCAGTAGTATTAGCATCAGCAGGAACAGCAGCAGTAGTAGTAGTAGTAGCAGTAGTAGTAGAGTAGCAGTAATATCAGTAAGAACAGCAGCAGTAGCAGTAGTAGCAATAGTAATATGAGTAATATTAGTATCAGCAGGAATAGCAGCAGTAGTAATAGTAGTAGTAGTATCAGTACGAACAGCAGCAGTAGCAGTAGTAATAGCAGTGGTATTAGTATCAGCAGGAACAGGAGCAGCAGCAGTAGTAATAATAGCAGTAGTATCAGTCAGAACAGTAGCAGTAGCAGTAGCAATAGCAGTAGTATTAGTATCAGCAGGAACAGCAGTAGTAATAGTACCCTGAGTTTATAATTACAGTAGTGCTCAAAAGTATTTTGTAGGAAGCATATGTCACAATTACATAAAGATAAGTATTGAATAGAAATAATTACAGTGGATAATTGAAAAGTATGTATTTCTAATCTATTTAGTACGAAAATACATTTAATTAAAACAGATTTATCTTGCCTAAAAATAATTA
The DNA here is from genome assembly GCF_040183065.1 of Periplaneta americana. Classification (NCBI taxonomy): domain Eukaryota; kingdom Metazoa; phylum Arthropoda; class Insecta; order Blattodea; family Blattidae; genus Periplaneta; species Periplaneta americana. The sequence continues at coordinate 91,188,892 of NC_091133.1, forward strand.
AAATTCTTCTAGATCAAAAGTAATTTGTAAGTCCAAGTATGTAATAATAAAACAAAAATATTCTGGACTGTGCGAAAGAAATCAGTATTTCGTTGCATACTCCCGAGCTTTGATCACAGCAGCACATCTGTTTGGCATTGAATCCACAAGATTTTGCAATCGCTCGAGTGGGAGTTGTGATCATTCTTCCAATAAGGCAGCAAAGAACTGATCCTTATTTGAGTAACTTCTATGACGAACACGTCGATTCAATTTATCCCAGAGATGTTCAATAGAATTAAGATACGGACTCTGGCTTGGCCAATCCAAAAGTTTGATTTTTTTATCTGCAAATAATTTTTTAACTGACCGGAAGTTTGTTTTGGATCATTGTCCTGCTGAAAAATTCAATTACGTGGCATATTCTTCCTCCCATGTGGAACCATGTTCTTTTCTAAAATGTCACTATACATGAAACTATCCATATTCCCTTCTATTTGGACTAGAGGACCAACTCCACTTCTAGAAACTATCTCCACACCATGGTGTCGGTACCTGGTATTCTTTGTTGCCTAATTGGTTTTTTGATCGACGTTCATACTGCAGTGCACACCATCAGAAGAAAATAAATTAAATTTTCTCTCATCACTTATACCAGTCTGTAGTGTTCCATGTTTGTTACATTTTTGCAAACCCTAACCTGGCCTTCCTATTTTTTGGATTTATCCGTGGTTTTCGTGATGGTGTCTACCATTTAAATCACCAGCCACTATAGGCATCCAACTAGGAAAAGTCAGTGCGCAGAAACCAGCGGACGTGACTGTCTCGCGCAGATGACGTATGCTCCCGTTCCCAGTATGCTCTCACGCCTACTGCAGGGATAAGAGGGGTATAGCATGCGTGCCGCGAGGAGTTCGAGCTGAGTTTTGCGTAGGATACCTATAGGCGACGTTTCACAGTGGAGACATGTAGGTTCAGTCCATGGCTGCTCTAGGTCATCCCTAATTTGTCGAGCCGATTTTCATGAATCAGCAACCGATTGCTTAAAAATATTTTGTTCTCCCTCACTGTTTTTTTTTTCGAGGACGACCAGATCTTGGCTTATTGTCTAGAGCTGGGGACGGAGCGAGTAGAACTGTTGAGTTACTCGGTTCTATCGGTTTATGTGCTTGGCAGCGGAGCACCGAAGTTACTCGGTTAACCGTAACCGTTACCAGTCAGTTCAAACGTTCTAACAGAGTTCGAGTGTTTTACTTAATTCTAGCAGACAACAACGTAGGTACTGTTGTATTTAAATATTTTCTGCTGCAGGACAAATTATTTCCTTATCCCCAAGGCGGGCTGAAAGGCCTCTAGTATTGAAGAGGAGTTCATCCTATTATATGACCTGTCAAGTGGGCGTAATGAACATTGACAGTCTGAACATATTACTATACATAATAATAATAATAATAATAATAATAATAATAATAATAATAATATATTATAATATAATATTATTACTATTACTATTATTACTATTATTATTATTATTATTATTATTATTATTATTATCATTATCATCATCATATTAGAGTGTTTGATTAATATTAAAATATGTTAAAAAAAAGAAGTGCATTATATTTTTCTTCTACTTGTGTATATTGGATTTGTGTTACCTCATCAGTCATCATTTAATTTGTATTTATTTCTACGAATTACGTTACCTAATTACTTTAATTTATCAATAATATTACTCTTCACCAAAGAGAACGTGGTTTTATTGAAGGCTAGTAATGGTATAAAATAAATAAACATTATGTTCTTCAGTTTAAGATTCCACGTTTTATTGATTATTTTATCCACTTTCCGTAATAGTAAATAATTCTGTGTGTTATTATTAAGTGTTTTAGGCAGCGCTTCATGGAGCCCGTTTCTTTCTATCTTCTTTTTTAATTAGCTGCAGCGTTTAACGTTTACATCACATGTTAATTTATTAGCTGTTAGTATTAAAAATTATTTTATCAATGTTATTTCGTCTGTTATATATAACAACACTGAAAGTTAAATAGGTCTTTCATACAAAATAACTCCGCAAATAGTTGTAACCACGCAAATGAAATTTGCAACGCCATTTTGCAATGAAGAGAAGCACTTTTTTCTCGTCAATTGGCAAAGCGAAAGCGCTTTACTACAACGCTTTTAAAACACGCTTGGTTTCACTTTCAAAGTAGGTACGTTCTAAAATCGACTCAATCTATCTAAATTTTAAATCTGCCGCCACAAATTTGTACTCTATACTGTACTCGGTTAAACTGTCACAGTAACTGCTCCGAACCGAACCGCTCCGTCCCCAGCCCTATTATTGTCTACTGATTTTTATTGTTTTTACCGTCGACTCTACCTACATACTTATGAGTTGTTGTGATATACCAAAATCTTTAGCAACGCTAGACTGCGATTTTCCCTTATTCAAAGCTTTAAAACAGCTTGTGTCACATCCATAGAGTATTCTTTTTGTTTTGGCATGCTTGCAATAATCTGTATAAATAAACAAGCACTGTCTAAAGTCCTAAACATCAATATTTAATGTACACCATGCCACCAAATCAAACCACAAAATACTTATGAGCTAGTGGAATATACATTGTTATTTTATGAACTTGCCTGTTTCTTAGGGTCATAGACGAGACTTTGGACCAAAGTTGACTTTGGAAAGTACAAAGTCACCATTTTCCTATTCACAGTCGACACTTTGAGGAAAGTAAACTTCAATCGTGACTTTACTTCGAAGTCGCCGAAAACCTAGACTTTTACTTTACTTTCGTTCGTGGACATAAGGAAAATGGCTGATATTTAGGAAATTGTTGAATTTTCCGAGAATATTGAAGACATCTAAGAGATTATTAAAGCTGCTAATGTTCCTTAGCGTATTATTATAGATTATAAATGCAAATCAAGGCACAGATTCGATAAACAGACAATATTAGATATCCTCGTCATTTTTCAACTTTCATTGATGAATAATCAAAGAGGATTATCTGTTCCACCAATAAATAATACAACTTATTTCATCACGAGTTTACGCTGGAGGTAAGGATTAATAGCTTAATATTGATTCTTACTATTTAATTCTATAGAGGATATGTTATACAGGTGGAAATGCAGTTAATTTATAATCCTTGCGGTCGTCATAGCAATGTTTTCTGCATATTGATTTAAGATAATTTTGAAGTAGTTTCTGCAGATATGCAGGGAATAACTCTGCCAACTGTCAGCAGGATAATATGTCTCTTTCATAGTCTGTCATTGATGGCATCTTATCTTCTGTATCTTCACAACAAAATTATTTTACGATGAAATAAATTTATTGCTTAATATGAAACTAACGTAACTGCAATAGATGTTTTATTCGCAACAAAATTCTTAACAGGCAATACTATTTCAGATAAACTTACTATACCATCATGTTTTGTAATTATGAATTATGTTATATACAACACTATTCGAACTGAATTACGGATTTTTTATTATCGATTGGTGTAAAGACCTAAAAATATCAATTTTTGTACTTACGTTAGTTTCACAATAAGCCCTCGAATAATATTATTCTTATGTAAAACTGCAAGAACTATTAACAATCCTTAACATGTACCGATGTTCAATTGTTTCATTGATTTGTGACTCAAAAGATGGCTTTGATTATGGCAATGCCTACTCTATTTCAGCTATCTATTAATTTAATTGGTTTAGAAGGCAGTGATTTTGATTGCCAACATTAGAACAAGATCGTCAAATCTCGACTTACCAAAGTCAAAGTCTCAGAAGTATTGTCTATGAATAGGATTTTTAACAAAGTTAAACTTTACTATGAAAGTCGACTTTGGGAAGTCTTCATCCAAAGTCTCGTTTATGAATACGACCCTTAGATATGTAACCACAGCAACGTGATTCTACTCATAGAATGACACAGCTGTGTGCTTTGCGTTGTTGTAAATGCATGAAAACAGTACTGGCAACATAAAATCTTAACTACAAAATACTTCTGAGCGCTCTTGTACTCTATTTTTGTAGATTATAAGCAAGCTCTTACATTTAAAAATGTTAACCCGATCATCCGACATTGTTAACTTGAAAGCCAGCGCCGAATGGTGTGACTCCAGGACGCACAAGTCATTGTACAAGATCGCCAACTCGTGATTGGAGTTACAGAGGAAAGCACTGAAACAAAATTTCACTTCATTAGACAGTTCTCAAACACAAAGAAATAATCACGTAAGACATTCTCTAGTATAGAAAGTTTATATTGTTTATAGAAAATATAATATGGTCAATAAATTAATAGTCTATAATGTCATTAAAATAAAAGTTTCAGATCTTAAAATATTAAGAAATGCTGTTTCATATGTTGTGTTGTAAGGATGGTAATCGCAATTCAGTCGACTGATTTCGTCAAAATACCTATTTGTTCGTCTTTGACATGTGCAAGGTCCCACAATATTTTCTTAGAAAATATTAAGTTTAAAAGATATGTAGTAACTTAAATTGAATAAAACTGGTATGTTAGTGTTCATTTGTAGAAAAATTAAACCCAAGTAATATGATGCATAAAACAGGACTTTCAATTGAAGTTGCTGTTAAAGATTACTATTTTAATGTGCATGCAAGTTTTTCTATTGTCCTTTGCAAAAAATATTTTAAAGTAATATTTTTATTTAAATTATTGTAAGTAGTAATCATTGCTTCGATTTCTTGAAAAGTTTCATACATTTTAATACGAGATTTCAACAATTTTTTTTAATTATTAAGAGTAGGGAGAAACTCAGTTCTTTCCTTGTTACTTGTTTTCATTTACAATAGAATCATTTCAGAGCTTTTTCTTGCAGATAATGTTACGTTTAAACCAATACCTAGCGTCTGTATTTCTTTTTTGTATTTATATGTGCTATCTGGTAGGATGGAAGAGAAGGCTTTATGGCCTTAATTCTGTCAGATTAAATAAATAAATAAATAAGTAAATAAATAAAATAAATAAATAAATAAATAAAATTAACTTACTGCAACTGGGCAACAGCCCTTTCAATTTTTAGAAAGTCACAACTGTTCTTCTCATAGTACATCAAATTCAATTACTATTTATGTTTCTTTTAGTAGGTTATTTTACGACGCTTTATCAACATCTTAGGTTATTTAGCATCTGAATGAGATGAAGGTGATAATGCCGGTGAAATGAGTCCGGGGTCCAGCACCGAAAGTTATCCAGCATTTGCTCATATTGGGTTGAAGGAAAACCCCGGAAAAAACCAGGTAACTTGTCCCAACCGGGAATCGAACCCGGGCCGCCTGGTTTCGCGGCCAGACGCGCTACACTATTTATGTTGGGATGGTAAGAGACAATATAGGCTAATATCGAATATACAGAATGAAGTAAGTAATGTCATTAATATTACGATGTTATTCTTTACAACATTTCAAACAGAAATTTAAATACAATTTTGCTCGTTTTTGCTTCCATTTCGAGATAAATATTTTTATCCATGACTAGTATCTAAACTGGTCTTTATTTTATTGTCCTTAGTAACCTAAATAATGGCTTTATTCACAGCATTGAATTAAAAGTTTTTATGCTCGACCATGCCGAAATGTAGTAATTATACACCTGGTAGCAGTCCTTTAATGGATGTCATTAAAGTACACCTACTCATTAAAGTACAGGTGTTCACCCAATGACAAGTCAGCTTACAGGTGTTCAGCCAATGACAAGTCAGCTTTGTACCGTTATAAAACCGCAAGTATAGATTATTCTCGGATATGCAATCGAAAGAGAATTAGCGAAAAATCACGGAGGCTGGAAATCCAATACTTCGCAGAAGGTTATGTTCTGTTACTATAATAATTAGAGTTAATTGTAAATAATGTTCAAATAAATTCAATTTGTCATCTCGTTTTTCAATTCTAAATCAATTTTCACGTTATACCAGAGTAATGTTCATCTTATTCTGCGCCAAGGTAAATGAAATCCGGCCTCGGAAAAAATCAATACTTTCGCGTCTGCGCACATCTCACAATTCAGGTCAGTTCGCACATAACCATAATTTTGAATACTTTCAAGTTAGAAATATGGTCGAGCATAAAAAGTCGTATGAAACTTGCCTATAATGGTAATTAAGACGCTCGTATGAAAATTATGAAACTCGCTTGCGCTCGTTTCATAAACAATCATGCTTGCGTCTTAATTACTACCATCATAGGCTCGTTGCATAATGTACTATTAAGTCACTGCTATGAATGAAAACCAACACATTAGCAACAATAAAATTCATTCATTCATAACTTCTTCACAAACAACACATTACAAAGAAAAGGTCTACAATTTAAAATTGAATTTAGATACCAATAATGAAATTTAAATACCAGTAATGGATAAAATATGGTACAGTACACGAGAGTAAACCGATTTTATGCGCTCGTTTAAATTATCACCCTCGGCTTCGCCTCTGGCGCTGAACTTTCCACTCGCGCATAAAATCTAACTTTACTCTCTTACACTAAAAATTACTAATATACAAACTTTTTATAGCGTGTTTTGAAAAGCCATTGATTTAATTTTCATCATTTATCATCATTATACACTGTTCTCTTAAATTGACTGAGTATGTTGGGAAATAAACCAATGTCTTTCCCAAAAGGCGTTATAAAATGTTGAATATAAAACAGTTTTTATCTTGCAAAGGAAGTAAAAACGAAAAAAATTGTATTAAACATTATTCTTTGAAATATCTCAAAGAATAACTCCCTGAAAATTAATGAATGACATTACCTACGGTTCACCTGTATATTTTGTTTTCCGCTATGAAAATACGGTACATTACTTTAACCCAGAGGCATCATTTAGGGGGAGGAACAGAGTTGCTCCACCCCCAGGTCTAAGTTTGAAAAAGAATTGAGTAATATTACTACAAAAAGAAAAGTGAAAACTATACTTTTACTATTAAAATATTCAGCTTCTAAAACACTTCAAAAATAAAAGGCGAGCTAGTTCAGGACTTTGAAAAATGAAACCAAGGCGTTATTCTTTGCTACATTAGTGGTTGTTAAGTATTGTAAATAAAAGTACCGATATGCCTACAATTTCTTTATCAATAAAATTGTTCGTGTTCGTTTGTTTGCACCTACGTCATATTAGCAGCAAGTGCATATAAATTACGTACCGTATAAGCAAGCTATGGAGTTAACACTAGGCCTATGTGTGGAAAATTCGATCCCCGCTTGGGCTGATTACCTGGTTGGGTTTTTTCCGAGGTTTTCCCCAACCGTAAGGTGAATGCCAGGTAATCTATGGGGAATTCTCGGCCTCATCTCGCCAAATACCATCTCGCCATCACCAATCTCATCGACGCTAAATAACCTCGTACTTGATGCAGCGTCGTTAAATAACCAACTAAAAAAGTGTGGAAACTGGGTATGTACCGTGAACACAAATAAAAAAATTAAACTGTGATATCAGCCCTATCTGTAACTTGAAATAAAAAAATGCACTGTGTCCACGTATTGGATGTCTAGGTCTATATAATACTATACAGGTGAAACCGCTGATTCTGTCAATTATGAGAATAATTATTTATATTTAATCAATATGACCATTTTCCCCAACACTTTTTACCCGTCCCAATAACAGTACCACCTATTGAGAACTAACGGACCTATTTCAGAGTTAGTCAATTTGATATCTTTGGCTCTGATTATCCCGTGGTTAGAAAATTCGCTTACACAGTCATAAAATTTGTAGATCAGATATCTTTGAACGCCATTTTGATTCAGTAATTAGGAACAAAACAATTACATTACTGTTGGAATTATATTAACAAATGCTCAATATCTCGTGTCATTGGAAATGATAATTCCCTCATGTAACCTGGAGTTACGACGTCGGTTATTGCTATTGTCTTCGAGGTTTAGAAACTAAATTATTTATTGACATATGTTGTGAGTGACATTTATGGACATAAAATGTTTTAAACACAACAATGTATACCTGCATTTCAAACACCGATTATACGACGTTATTTACCGGCTGCACCAAATAGTGTTTCACATCATGAGTTTCTTATAAAGGGATGAAATGAATTTGACACGAATAACAAACTGTGTAATATGTCCCAGGCGATATGAACTACGTACTTATCAACACGGGCCTCGATCTCACGACAGCGCGGTTGGCGAGGGTGACCCTCAAGGAGTCGTCAGGAAGAAGGTGATGTTCCAAACAACATCAAAGTAACAGCGGCATTTATTAATGGTTTGACGGACAGGGGCTTGCAACGCGAAAAAGGTGGTATGATATCTCGTTTATTTTGACCAGACTATGATGCCTACGTTCCAAACTTGACATGTTGTGAAGTTACAGAACTAAAATCTCTCTTTCTTCAGCTTCACGACGGCACTGTCCATCGCCAGTACACGGAAACCTATTGAATGATGTTTTTCGACATTTCTATCTGTCTCAACTATTTTCCAAGCGCGTCCAAGGAAAGGCAAGTGACGTTACTACGCTAGTTTCGACGTTCAACCATTTCATGAAAATTAGAAGCTACACCAGCATTTCATAGAGGAATTCATCCGCCGACACGCCTGGTAGTGGTTCCATTGAAAGGTTGTTGAAGATTTGGTGGAGACGGTAGCGTTGCCGACGATGGGGGTCGCCAATGAAACCATGTTCCACGTCAATTATTGTTCCTCCACGTTTTTACTATGACCCACAGGCACCATGCCGCCTTGACAGCCTCATCTGGGCTATGAACAAATCGGCTTGAAAGAGATTATTCAAACTAACCTGCTTAGTCTAACTACGAGTCTTTTGAAAGACCCTATCTTGTAATTGAGAGGGAATAAATATTATAGTAGATGTCACCACCCCGTTCAAAAATTGATATACATTTTGCACAATAGCTCATAACGTACAAATGCAAGAGTACCAAAATTAGGCGACTCACTTTGTATGGTAGGATTATATCTCTTCCGTTACTGCATATATCATTACAGTCCGACAACTTAGTAAAAAAAAAATACATCAGTCACGTGGCTGGGACAGGGATTTTGTGAGACTGCGAAATTAATTTGATTGGAAGTTTTGTCGCAATGCTTGCCTCATTGAAAGGAAAATATTACCTGTCATTACAATATGGAAATTATTATGTGACCATGTAATTAACATTGAAAATGGGTACTGGCAAATTGAATGCCTGATCGATGACATTGTGTAAATTCTTATTTACAGTCGAGAAGCAACTGTGGTGAGAGGGAGTGTAATAAGACAGACTCCGATCTTGACGACATATAGCATTGCCTTCAGAGCAGATCTGCATGAATCTACCTCCATCCGCCCGATAGGATGGACGTAGAGGAGAGTTGGATAGTATCGGACACCGGGTAATATCGGACAGCGAGTTTCTTTTGATCTGCCACACGATGATAGTACCTGATTAACATGGTTACGTTTCTGTGATGTCGCATACAGGGACTTAACCATGTCATTCAGGTACTACCATATGGTGGTAGATGAAAGAAACGCACTGTCTGATATTACCCGATACTACCCAACTCTCCCCTAAGTACTATGTCAAATAAAAAAAAGTTTTACCAAGTTGTCGGACTGCAGCTTCCTGTACAGTTACAAACTTACAAACAACATTTCTCTCCGCAACCTGCACATCTGACATAAATATACGGGACATTCCATGTGAAATCAGACATCAAAAAAATCTTACAAAAATGTGTAATTCCTCGTAAAAATTATATGGAGGAAGGATAGGAGATACTTTACTGTGTAAAGTCTGTTCTCGTTTCTAAGTAAATTGTTTCTTGTTTTAATGCATTAAATTTATCGTGTGTCAGTAAAAATAGACAGTTTTAAAGGCCATAAACTTGAAACGACTTATGACAGACATTCCAACAAAAGTTCATATTGAGCTGAGAGTACGATTTTCATAACTAGGCATGCACCATATTTTATGTTAATTTCCTACAGGGGCATAAGTAGATATATCGATAGTTCATAGGCATCCCAAAGTAAAAGAGTAAAAATAAAAATAACAACTGATTCGTCTCTCTCAGAAGAAATTTCATCAATTTTAATTTCGGCATTACATAAAGAAGTTTACCTGTAAAAAATAATTTCGTTAAATTATATTAGCTATGCCCAAATCCGAAGTCCGGTGATGGCACGCGCAAGATTCACTTCTGTACGCGCGACAGGAAGAATTTTCCTGCATTATTAACAAAACTGCAAATTAGTTTGTCTAGAGGATACGACTATGTAACTCCTATGATAATTAATCGCACTGTATTTCTTTAATTGACAAGTAAATGTCTAAGGAAAACATAGAAAAAATTCTAAGTCAACGTCTTTTTTAAAAAGCGAGACAAAAACACTAATTTAGAAGTTATCTTTTTAAAATGTACATTTGCATCTTCAAAGGTTGGTAAGCGGCAAAATTTTTATATTATTTTAATGTACCGAAGTACATATGATATTTCCATGCAGATATTCTGCGTCATCATACGATGAAAGAGTAATGGAACGGAGAAAAATTCTCTCCGGCGCCGGGATTTGAACCCGGGTTTTCAGCTCTACGTCCTGATGCTTTATCCACTAAGCCACACTGGATACCCACCCCGGCGCCGGACAGAATCGTCTCAGTTTTAAGTTCCAACTCTTGGGTTCCCTCTAGCATCACCACGTAGAGCTGAAAACCCGGGTTCAAATCCCGGCGCCGGAGAGAATTTTTCTCCGTTCCATTACTCTTTCATCGCATGATGACGCAGAATATCTGCATGGAAATATCATATGTACTTCGGTACATTAAAATAATATGTATGATATGCGTAAATCACTTCGTGATTTAAGACGGCGCTTATTCCGTCGGATCCCGGCCAACTAGTAACTCATAACGAGTGCACCTCAGCACATGTGTGGACTTAAGTCCTACGTTCATAGACATCTATGACGTAGTGCAGAGGGCGGCCACTAGAGGGAACCCAAGAGTTGGAACTTAAAACTGAGACGATTCTGTCCGGCGCCGGGGTGGGTATCCGGTGTGGCTTAGTTGATAAAGCATCAGCACGTAGAGCTGAAAACCCGGGTTCAAATCCCGGCGCCGGAGATAATTTTTCTCCGTTCCATTACTCTTTCATCGGCAAAATTTTTGTTTTTACGTTACATCGGGGTCGAAGCGAGAGAAATATTGAGAAAGAATGAACTTTAATTTTAAAAGTTATTGCTGCTCAAAATTTTCACTGGTTTCCGAGTTACGGTGAGTTAAGAGTCAAGATTATGATCAGACGCTTATAGTTAAAAAAAAAAAACACACACACACAAATTTGTGTGAATTGAAAAGCACGAATGCTTCAGTAAAGTTACAAATAACTAATAAAAGTCGTCCTTCCTGATTAGGAAAGTCACCATTAACATCTGGTCCACGGAACATTCACAATCACCTTTCCAACGTCACTCGGAAACAAGCAGAGACTTACGCTGTAAACTTGGCGTGCAAGACAGGTATAAGGAACTTAATTTTCGGGTATGAAATATTTTATTTCTGTGCTTGTATGTCTTGAATAAAAAATCTGAAATCTGCGTTAATTAGTCCTTAAAGTTTGCAAATTGCCAATTTTGTCATTTTATTTATGGAAAAATAATAAATTAAAATGCGAATTAAATTAACTGTATCTTATTCTTATATAGCCTAACAATGAATATGTTTTACAAATCAGTATGTTACGGAAAAGAAGAGTTTTAAAGTGAGATATTGTTGAAAGTTCTATTTTAAAGCGCTCGGCAGCTATGGCTGCATAAAGAACGTAATTTTCTTCATATACGATAAATTTGGCGAATCTTTGTAAGAAAACTATTAGACCTAGGGATGACAAATTCGCAGAAATACCCATCACACAACTCTCTCTCTCTCTCTCTCTATTGCATTAAAATGTAATTAAAATTAAAAATTGTTACGTAACTTTTCCTAATTATCCGTCGGATTTCACATGGAATCGCTCATACCAAGCTTAAAGACTCATGGTATCGAAAACATCTACAGATATTTTGACTGTAAAGAAAAAGAGGACAAACAAAGCCATACAATGCGCGTCGCTACGAGTTTAATTTCAAATGGTGCCTGTCATTCATGGGTTAGTTACAATGGTGTTCAAAGATATCTGACTCCTACCAATCGATAGTAATTGATCATCTGTACGTGTACACTACGGTTCGAAGATATCTGACTTATAATTTTCTGATCGTGTAAGAGAACTCTCTAACCACAGGATAAGTTAGAACCAAAGATAAAACAAATTGACAAACTTTTAAATAGTTCCGCTAGTTCTCAATAGATGACCCTATTATTGGGAGGAATAAAAAAATATTCGGGAAAATATTTATGTTGATTAAGTATTACTTATTCCCATAAGTGATAGTATCACTGTTTTCCCGCTAAATCTAGTGTTTATTACAATTATTAGAGAGGGATGAAATTTTGAATTTTATAATGCGTGTATGACTATTTATGTACTATTGGCGAAGCTGACTTATCTTCGCCATCTATTCATAGAAGTGATAACTAAAGAAGCCACACATACACAAACAAATTATCGATCACTATCGATTAGTAGGGGTCAGGTATCTTTGAACGCCAGTGTACGTGTGTCTTCATTAGTTATGACTAGAGACGAGAATTCTATGCAAATGCATGTTTTATTACAATATAGGTCATACTTGAAACTTAGTACTTATTCATTTCATTACTTTCCAGTTCCAAATATGTATACTTTTTCCGTGCATTTTTGCATGTTTTCGCCTTTTTGGGAATAAAAACATGCATAATGCAAATTTAAGCAATTTTTAGCTTAATCATGCATATAATACCCATACATTATATTCAGTTTAAATGCATGTTTTAATGGTTTTGAATGGACACTTCAGTTTCCATATTTTTATGTTCCTTATTCTAGCTTCAGGAATCATGATTGGAGAACTAAAACTAAATAACAGAAAAAGGTTCATTCAAATTTGCATCCATAACTTCTTGCGATGTAGAGAAGTCATTCTCTGCCTACAAAAACATATTGACTGACAAGCGCAGGAACCTCACGGACCAATTTGGAAATGATGTTGTTAACTGTGCAAAAAGAAAAGTGGAAGTGTAGTGAAATAAGAAATTTGGAACAAAAAATTAAAGTGCATATTTTAATATATTGTTCGCATGATCGTGCATGTTTCATAGTTAGATTGTGCATGAATGCATGCATATTTTGGGATTTTATAGTGCATGAAATTCTCGTCTCTAGTTATGGCTTCTACAAATAGATAGCGAGGATAAGTGAGTTTTTCCAACAATACATGAATATTCTAAAATGAAGTTGAAAAGAGTCTGTAGGTGACTCTTGTTCCACTTTTGATTTATTTTCGATCTTAGAACTGCAAGGCATTTCGCGTCGATATTACGCCTTGCCTCCTATATATCCACAATGCCCCCAGGGGTGATTTCGTTAGTATAACTAGAGCCCATAATAAGAGATATAATAATGAAAATGTATAAGACATGTTGCACTTCTTGAAACACTCTCTACCCTTTCTTACCCATCCTAACTGTTTATGGCAGTAGTTATCCTGTGAGAAATATGTATACACTATATATATATATATATATATATATATATATATATATATATATATATATATATATATATACAGTGTATATATATATATATATATATATATATGTGTGTGTGTGTGTGTTTGTGTGTGTGTGCGTGTGTGTGTGTGTGTGTGCGTGTGTGTGCAGCGGGTATTGCATACCATAGATCGATCGTCTCTTGTTTCTTTTCATCCACCTTTAAAACATTTTCTCTTACTATAAGAATCGGAAGCCAAAGCGTGGCTGTTACACACAGGTAAAAAAATAGGTGAAAGAGTTTTAAATCATATCCTTCAATAAGATTACAGGAAACCAAGTGATCTTCTATGTGGCACATTCAGAAAGCGTAGATGTATTTACACTAAATGAAACGCTCAAAAATAGAGAGGTATATTCTTTATAAACTTTCAAAATGACATAGTTCTACTCCTTTTTCTAAAAAGTGTCGACTACTGGAGGGCCATTCTGAGTCGCCATTCTCACTCCGCAAATAATTCAAACACATCTTTATGTTTTCACTTACTTCAAGACAGCCATTTCCGTTATTTTTTATTTTATTGGGTTATTTTACGACGCTGTATCAACATCTCAGGTTATTTAGCGTCAGAATGAAATGAAGATGATAATGCCGGTGAAATCAATCCGGGGTCCAGCACCGAAAGTTACCCAGCATTTGCTCGTATTGCGTTTAGGGAAAACTCCGGATAAAGCCTCAACCAGATAACTTGCCCCGACCGGGATTCGAACCCGAGTCAGCTGGTTTCGCGGCCAGGCGCGCTGACAGTTACTCCACAGGTGTGGACAATTTCCGTTAACTTGTGTTGAATATGTGGTCTGTCTGAGGGATGGGGACCGGAAACTACACTAAAGCAATGCAGATAGCGTAATGTGTAACGGACATGGTCGGTCCTGATATGCACGTCTGTAGACAGCAGTGTATGTGTACAAGTTGCAGTGTCCAGTCGATCAGTCCTAGTAAAATGAAGGAGTACACGAGAGCGGAATAAACAGACCTGATTTTCAAATACGGATGAGCCAACAGGAACAGCAGACAAGCTCACAAATTGTATCGGACAAGTACCCACGTAGGAGACATCCGGCCCATACCATTTTTCCACGACTGTTCCAAAGGTTAAGGAAAGGAGGGCATGTGGTGCCAAATTACAATTCCATTTCCACACAACTATTTTTTCTTATAACTTTCGACTCAGTCATTTCCGGATCATGGTTCCTTATCTCAAATTGATACATATGCCCTTCGCCATCATCCCTGAAAGTTTGTAACAGCACCTCGGAAACACCCTGTATATTGAAATTTAAAATACTCAACTTCACCCTTTCCGCATTTGTAAGCTGTACCTCATAGATAGTGCGATGAGTTACCCACTTCATTATCTCACCTCTTACGAGGGCATACCTTGTCGCCGTGAAAGAGATCATTGTTCAATGAATCAGACACTCCGACTGGGAAGCTGAATCTAAGTTCAGTTAACTGAAAAGGAAGAGGCAAAATGAAGGCGAAATCGGTCAACAAAGCGTAGATTTGAATCGGAATAGTGGAGAAGTTTCCAAATCCAGGAGAAACGTTGATTTAATTTTATTTTATTTTATCTATATAGGAAGTTCTTGAATTGAGTCGTTATTCACTATTCTAATTTCATCTAGTCACGTTTTCTCACACAGACCAATCAACTGTGCTGAGATTCAAGGCGTATCCGAGTTACATCTAGGCAGCCTCACAAATCCTTACACCAGCCTCCTTAGTAAATCATCAACCAGTGATCCGTCAAGTTCTATAAAGACAAGAATGGAATTGATATCGGACGGAATGACGTCGATTCTTATAATGAGGAACAGGAGAAACACCAGAAAAATTCATACTGCAGTCTGATGGGCTATATTTCTCAGGATGGGTTTTCAAATGAAAAATCTCAGTTCTGACTACGTAGAAACCGCAAAGATGGGGGAAGTATACTCGAAAGATAAACCCTGGTCCTCCAGAAGGGGGATAGTCAGACAGACCGATTCTCTCTAACATCTAACTCAGAAACTTCACAGAGAAAATAGCGGAATAGATATATCTATGATGATCAGAGTTAGCAAAATATCCATGCAAACGCTGAATTTTGGAGACTGGAATTTAAAATGTATAAATGACAAGGTAGTTAAAATTGAACAAGAACTCAAACTCTGCAATACTTACTTGGCTAGCAAACAACAAATAGAAACTAGGATCAAGATTACATAATGATTTACAGCGAAATAGAGATGAACAATCGATTCTCAGCAGGAGAGGGACTATGATAAAGAAGAAATAAGAAAGCAATATGATAAATATCATGTTCATTAATAAACGGAAGAGAGACTGAGTTACATTTCAAAACAGAATATGTGTGATAGTATTTGGAGTATGCAACCCAAGAGAAGAGAATAGCAATTAAGTTATATAGGTACAATTTGACGAAAAAAACAGTATTACATTGATAAAATAAGTAAACAAGAATACATTTCACTAAAAGAGGCTTGAATGTAAGAATAGGGAACAGCCCTATTCAGAAATTTTAGGTTATTGGAAAGGTCCTCTATTAAGTCAAAATGGCTAATAGTTATAGAACTTGTTACTTGAATGCACTGAAAATTATTAATATCCTTTTTATTATTAAATGTATACCTAATTGTACATGGAGCGCTCGATCTCACAAGTCAATTACATTATAAGTATTAGGCCTAATAATTACTAAAACATCTGTTAAACAAAAACGATTTTGTTTTCAGTAATTATAGCATTAACTCGGATTAATATATTTTTTCAACTAACAAAATGAAATTCTAAACATAATTCAGACGTCACATAAAATAATGGATACCGGCAGAGAAGAAAAGTTTAAAGAAAACCTGCCAGAAAATGAATATTTTAAATTAAATGGCAGTATAGAATTAAAGTTTCCCAGTACACAAATATCAATATAAAATATAATGATATAAATTGTGGGAAATGTTAAAAAAATTATTCTATATGAAGCAGCCCTTGAGGCTTTAGGAAGGAGAAGAAAAAAATGAGAAAAATTTGCATTTTAAAATAAAGTTTCAGGTAGTTTATCAAGGAAAGGAAAGCCACGTATATAGGTACAATTATATACAATACTTCAATTCCCATTCTCAGAATAAAAAGAGAGAAAATATTGTCAATTTTAAAGATTGTATAAAATAAAATGATTAGAATAGAAGAAGTTTTTCGTGATGTGGAATATGTTGTGCATGGATCACATATTCAAGAATGCAACTTATTTAAAAAGTATACAGATGAGAAATATATAATGCAATTAAATTTAATGACCAAAAAATAAAGGAAAAACTATTATCAAACTTCATGAACAGCGAAAGAGAAAATGTATGCTTTAATATCCACGTCAATCCACAGCAGATAGTATAACTGAAGAAATTTGATCTATTGGCTAATAAAAACAATTTTGAAACCGAAGAATTCCGATAATGGACAGACTAAATATATATCCAACATTTCTCCCAGTAAATATTACAGTTACCAAACTCCCGTGCCATTAGTGAACAAGTGGCAGATTGTAATATAATCTTAATAGTACCAATTTTGAAAAGAGGAAAAAGAAAAAAACCTCAATAACTACAGAGTAAGAACACTAAATGGATTCAAGAATTTATATAAAAACCGCTGCTAGTAATAGTAAATAACAGCGATCTTGTATAGTCTCCATATTTATAATCAATTGGTAATAGACTTACATAACCTAATATCCCCATATTACATCGCCTTCACAAATTATAACAAAAAATTTGATACTAGAGATAAGACAATTCTATGGAATATATTAATGAAACAAGGAATCCTAAACACCAGAATATCAAAAATCTTATACATTAACATTTTAATTCAAATCAGAGCTACTAATAGCGAATCAAAAGACATTAAAGTGTGTTCCACAAGAGCATCCCTTGTCACCCATAGGGGAGAGTCGGGTAATATCGGACAGTGAGTTTCTTTCATCTACCACACGATGATAGTACCTGATTGACATGGTTACGTTTCTGTGATGTCGCATAGAGAAACGTAACCATGTAATTCAGGTACTACCATATAGTGGTAGATGAAAGAAACGCACTGTCCGATACTACCCGACTCTCCCCTACTACTTAATTTTTATATTGACGATGTCATTAAAAATGGCGGAAAGTTTTAAAAACGATTTCCTTTCAAAATATAGCAGTGGCGTACGCAGAATTTTGTCATTATTAAAATCGTTTACAATTTACATTATCGGCATTTAAAATTTTCTGTATTATTATGATTATTATTATTATTATTATTATTATTATTATTATTATTATTATCAGCTGAGTTTTTACAGGGGATGTGATACTAGTTCCGGAAAGAACGTTCGCGACAACATCGTCACGCTGCGGCTGCGAAGAAACATTTGCCAATGTGAAATTTTAACTAACTTCGCGAGAATCACTACACGACGTTTTGATAAAAAATATTGTAAAATTAAGCTTTGCGGTCGCTCACACATACCAAAGAATCCAGAACAATAATGTGAACTTTATATTAAAAATATGAACTCTCAAATGCACAAAACGTCAAATGACGTTTAACAATAAAGTCAGAACTCAAACTTACGAACGAGTGAATATCGCTCATAAAATGAGTTTAAAATCGACAATGTACAATATTTAATATCTACACTGCAGAACTGTCAAAACAATCTTTTGAATATGTTTCACAACAAGTTAAATTTTATATTTTGTCAGCTTCATTTTATTACAAGGTCGGTACTAGGCGGTAGGTCTCTCTATAATAAAGGTAGCATTGTTATAATTCGAACGTGCCGTAGTACCGTAGGAGGACTATATCTTATGCCGATGTAAATTTTGTTACTCTGACAGTGAAAAATTAGAGAAGAGGAAACGATTATGGATAAAAAGAAATATCCCGGTTATTCCTCCTTGCGTACGCCTCTGCCCTTAAGAACTATACTGTTTTCGGATCACCAAGTCATAATTTTAGAATTAGAGGATAAAGTACATATATAAATATTTAAGATACGGTACACACAATGGTAAAGGAATATAACCTGAAAATGTCCTCCGAACAAATACAAAAGAATGGGCTTGAAACGTAACTCGCACAAAAAAATAAAAGGAAAAATAATTGAATGAGTCTGCAACTTACCTACTTTGGATTTAGGCCCACAGCACCACAAACAAACAATATGTATAAAATGAGTTAAACTAATTTCGGAAAGTAATAAGTACTATTAAACAAATACTATTTAAAAATTACCCCTAGAAACAGTTTACAATTTTCGAGAAGTTATGGCCATCCCATATTTGGTAGGCTATATCGATCTATAGTATGCCTATTACAAAGTAACAAATTCAACGATTATATGAAGTAGAAATAACATTGCTCCCAAATTTCGCGAGATGTATCATGTTTTATTACATTAGATATGGAAATGTAATAAATTAATTGAAAACTGCTAGTATAAGAGACAAAATAGAAAAATAAGTTACATCCAATTAGATTACACACATGCTAGGAATCGAACCATAAATACCGTTACAAATATACAACTAGAAACCAGAAGGAAAAAAGAAAAAAATAGAAAGAACAGTTTTTAGAACAAATTAAACTTTGTGAAGCTGGAAGAGGCCGAGAGGCCTATGAAGTTTATGATGATTATCATATCACAGACAGGATTACTCTGTGTCCACAAAATTATATTAAAGGTGCAACTATACTGCGTTCCATATTGTCTGACAGGCGAAGTAAATATTGCTAGCAAAGGAAGGGAGAGGGATACTTGCTAATCAACCAATAAAAGACGTCACATTCTATGCTTGCATTGAAATTGAACGGTCTGAAGCGTTCTACCTCCGCCCAACTTCAAGGTAGCCTGGAACGTGACCTCTGCCATTGGTTGAATACCAATTATTCCTCTCCTCTCCTTCGTCTGTCAGACATTATGGAACGAAATATAGTTTTAGAACATTTACAGCACAATTTACTAATTACTTGAATAATTATTGTTTTATTCAGTTCGCAACTTTTCGTTCATAATTATTTCGCTGTTAATTTCATCGTTGTATATAAAAGACAATGTTTACGTGTTTGACATCACCTTGTGAAAAGAACTTATTAGAAAAACTATCACCATCTACATACATGGATGTCATTGATATTCTTCTCTTTCGACGACGTCCAATTGAAAATGGTGCAAGTGTCCTAATATAGAATCAGTACAACGTAGGCCAGCAACCCAAGACACTTACATCTGTACCCAACAGATAGCAGCATCATCAAATACAAACTTAGACCTATGTATGGAAGCGGTTCGTTACAAAGGTGTAGCAAGCTCCTAACACTCCAAAAATGTTGTAATGTTTTAGTTCTGTGATGCACAATGAATCATATATTAAATTCATAAAAATGTACAGTATAACATTTATTGGGTTGTACTGATAGATAGTCAGTAATAACGCAATTATAATATTTAATAATTCGAAAAGCACGCTATCGGATACTTATCTCTATTATTTTTCAATTTTTCTTCACATTTTTAAAGAAAGAAATAAAGAAATATGAAGGAGAAAAAATATTTCCGTAAAAAAATAGACTATATACATACCATCAATTAGACTGACTGTCAGTTTATTGCTAGTTGGCTCTGATTTGTTCAATTTACATACGGAAGTCCCGAAGCCAGCGAATAGTGTCAGACACTATGAACTTCTTAAAAAACATGGCATATTTATGTGAGATGCTAAGGTGGCGGAGAAGAGTATTGTTTGCCCATCGTACCCGCCCAGGGAGCAATGATAAATGCATCAAATGAAGAGCGGTAACTCTGCTGCTCGAAGTGTGCCGCCAAGATTTTTTTTTTTTTTCATAATTGCGTTTGAAAATATTTAAAAAATGTATACCGATTTCCGATTTGGATAGCAACGTCGAGTATAAATACCGTCCTCCCTTCCCTGGTGACAACAAGGTCGGGTGTTTCCGAACCTTTCGTAGTTGGGCATGGGCCGATTGGAGTAAATCTCCTTCGAGCCCGACTTGTTCATGGCCCGGGTGAGGCGGTCTCTGGCGAGCTACTCCTAACGATCTACCATTTGGGCGAATTTTATCCATTATTTAGACGAGGAATTTCAGAAGGAAAATGTATCATTTGGGCGAGTGTAGCGAGGAGTTTCAGCGCCATGAATACTGGAGAATAACAACTTTGTCTCTACTTGGATTTTCATTAACGTTTGGATTACGACGTGAATGTTTGGGTGTGCATAATAAAAGTGTTTATTGGACGAGTAAAAACAATAAAATACTCTAAATCATTAGTTCTTGGATTTTCGATCAGTAAAGCAACTCAGAGTTCAAGTGGAAATGTCGTATCTTCAGGAATGCAATTATCTAGCATGTAATCAACAAACCATTTACAGCAATTTTCAACAATCTCATAAAAACTCTCGTCTACTTCTGATGGCGATAGTTTTGGTAGCATGAAGGTGTATTTTGATCATTTCCCAACTTCTGAATTTTCTTCCCCGTAATGTTTCAGCAAGAACATTATTCGATTGAACTCACCTAATCCAAACTTGGGAAACATGAAACGCACAACAACTAATTTTGAATCATGGAAACCTAACTAGTAAGCCTAACCGCATTATCTCAGCTGCAAGCTGAAATTATTTCTTTGAAACCTGCCACACGGTCTCAGTAATTCTAACTAATTCACTAAATCTTCAGTAGCTTTGCTTTTAAGCTTATATCTTACAATTTGAACTGCTAAAGCTACATCCGGTATTCTCGTGTATTTGTGTACACTGTCATTAAAACTTAATATATTACCAATTTCTCCTTTTCACTCACACCACATTTCCTATTAGTATACCGAAAACGTCTGTCATCAATTAATAAAAAATATTTGACTCACTACTGTCGATTATCACACAATTTTTCCTTCGCACCTTTCAAACACAGATTATTTCAACATCCATTCTTCACAAAGCCAAAGTATAAGTCTATTGTTATTTTCAAACTGGAGTGTGATCGCATTCAAAAATGTATATTCTTTTTGAGCTCAGTGTATTTCATTTTCTGTACTACACATAAGGTGGATTAAAGAAACCATCTACATACACTCCCCCAAACGATACATTTCGATTCGCCCAAATGACTGAACGTTTTTCTCATAGGATAAGACATTAGCCCAAATGACTGACGTCCGGCGGTCTAATACGGCATGGTGCCTGCAGCTCATGGTGACAAAGATGGGAGGACAGTGATTTAAGACGTGGAACATGGTTTCGTTGGCGGCCCCCCATCGTCGGCAGCGTTATCGCCTCCACCAAATCTTCGACATCCATTCAGTGGAACTACTCTCAGATGAGTTCGGTGGATGAATCTCCACTCTGCTAACCTGGTGCACTTCCCAACTCTCAAAAAATGATTGGATGCCGAAGCCCGGGTGGTGACGTCACTTACCTTTCCCTGGTCGGTCTTCGTAGATAGTCGGGACAAGTAGAAATGACCAACACCGTTCTGCAGGATGACTTCCGCCTACTGCCGATGGCACCATGGTTTGGAGGACGACATTTTGCTTGGTCCTAGGTCTTTCATGTCGAGTTTGGAACCCAGGTATCTCGTCACCGAGGATAGTCTGGTCCAAATGGACGTGATGCCCTCGCGTCTCGTTGAAGCCCTCTTTGAAACTCATCAGGAATGCCGCTGTCACTTCTGATGCTTGTTGGCACAGTAGATTTTTCCTGACGACATCCTCCAGGGCCATCCTCGGTAAATAAGTTGTGCTGACATGGAAATCGTGAGGTGTATATTGGTATGAAGAAGCTTCATGCCACCCCTCAGATGGCGCGAATATAGGAACCTCGGCGCTGAACTGCTGGAGCAAATGCAGCCACTTCTTCCCTATAAAATTGACCTCCTCTAAGTCATGTAATCGATTTTTCGGTACAGTTTCGGATTTCAGATACAAAGCCAGCATGGACGCGACACATAGTTATCTGCATCGAGTTTATGCCAAGGTGCTATGAAACGTAAATAACGCTTGTCGAAGTCATGTAGGAGTGAGTGGATGGTGTTCTCAGCCGATGCGCATGTCTTGAATCCCGTTGGATAAAAATCGCATTAGAAATTACTTAAGTGACAAACTGAAGACACATTGATCAGTTTTTCGGTACCCATAGTTATGACAGAGATAGAATCAATTAAATTGATAAAAACTAATGTAATCTCATTAGTGCAGTGAATATTTTGGGGATACGGTTAACAAGAGTTCTATGAATTTCTCGATACTTAGGGAAAAGAAAAAAGAGAATAGGTATTGCATTTTAAGTGTAGATTAAACTGATACGAATAGATTTAATCTCAATTGTAGATAATTAAAGGATAAGGTAAACGGTAGGTTGCACAAGTCTCAATAGCCAAGGGGTGAGTACTGTCTTTTGAGAGTAACTGAACTAATAAGACAAGATTTAATAATAATAATAATAATAATAATAATAATAATAATAATAATAATAATAAAATATTCAATGTGATGATTGAGAAAGAGAGGATAATTTTTTATGTAATGAAGTTGGTAAGAACTAATACTAGCTATTTAACTCAGTCAAAAAGCCCAAGAAAATACCACACAACACAATTTCACATATGCGTTACGTAGAAAGTTTCACGGGTTTTAAAATTATATGAATTACAATACCCTCTAACAACATAATCGAAAAATTCCCTATCATATCTTGAGCATACACGTTAGCGCATGTTATTTGAAAAAATCGGATAGTAAATTAGTAACAAATTGTAATAAACTACATTTTTTTTCTTTACTCCAGCCCCTGCGGCTGAAACTTTTTTTATATGTGTGAATTGAACATGTGTTTCATACGATTGTTTCTTGTTTCGTTCCTCTCATCTGTAACGCATTATCCATTATCGGAAACCAAAGCGTGTGTGCTACGATGAAATAGAGATGATGAAATTGCATTCGTTTTCTTAAATAAGCTTCATTCTTTATCCAAGACTGTTAAGAGTAGATATACCTTATTTCCCAATGATGCATCATTGCAAATTTAAAAGTCCTAAACCTTTCGCGACCTGATTTCTCCCCCATTTTCTTTCTTTCTATCCTCATTGCATTGATACACAGTGTGAGACATGGCACAAACGATTACTGGACGTAATACTGTATAATATATACCACAGATTTAAGTCTCCCCTCCTGTTCCTCCTTATTTCAAATAGATATGTCCTTACACTTTGGTTTTACAAATTAGAAGTTGAATAACAATTTTATTCAATAATTAACGATAATAGTTCTCTTGCATGATATTCATTTGCAAACATTATATTTATTTAATGTGAATACAGCAACAAAGATATCTTAGTTAAGGTATACATTTTATTATTCAAGTAATTTTACGCCATTTTTCCACAAATTCTTATCAAATCGCTCTTCGAATATTATTTCGATATGCACGACGTCTCTCTTCAGAATTGACAAAAATGTAAAATTGTGCTCTTTATTTAATACATAAAAAGTCTGCTCTTTTTTTGTTATTCCCGAATTTAATATAACACACCTTGACTTTCACTTTTCCCTTTATTTCATGTATATATCTTTCTTTAATTTCAGTGCTAAATTACTAACAGATTCTATAAATAAGTATAACACCTGAAGTATACATGCATCATTACGTAATAAAAAGTCAAGAACTGAACAACAGCGCTAGCATTAACGAAAAACATAGAAACTACATTAATTTCAATAAAGCAGAACAAATTCGCGGATTATAGGAAACTGTTTCAAAGTTTGTCAATTTTGTATATCTTTGGTTCTGACTTATCTCGTCATTAAAAAGTTCTCTCACACGATCAGAAAATTCTACGTCAGATATCTGTGTGAACGCCAGTGTGCAATTGCGTCCAATTCCTGAGGAAGGATGCTTATTTTGGTGTATGAAAAAAATAGAACACAATTACCTGAAAACATATTTCCACAAATGGTAGCATTCTGATATTTGTTATGCTGAATAAGGTAACTTTTGACTTTAGTTACCTTCTACATTGTAAGCCAGAAATTAATATTCAAATTTAAATGCATTGTTTTAGATTCATTTCATTGCTGAATTCTAGTCAGAAACTATTTCAATTAGAGTTATGAATTTTGCATGAAATGTTAATACGTACCGGTAAATGATAGTCTTAATGATACAGTTATTTTAAAATACCTAAAGAAAAATATTACTTTTGTCCACAGACTTTTCTTTTTGCATCAGTTTTAAATCCACACACAATTGTAATAACCAGGCTTCGAGACTTCGGACCCAATAGAGCAGTTCAGTGGGAAATCCGCATAACGGCGTACTGAGTATAGTGGTAAAGCGTGCAGTGGGTTGGGGTACTGTAGAATGAATGCCAACAAATACGCAAAGGAAAACGCCCTGGATTTGAAGATTCTGACGAATTCATACAAACTGTGTCTGAAACTATTACACGGTTAGAAAAGTCCGAGCAAGAGATGCCGGAAGCCCTCAAATTAATTTAGAAAATGATGCAGAGAATTAATGAGACATCAAGTACACCGGTACTGAACGTGTAAAACAGAAGTGGAAATCAATTTCATGTGAAAATAACGGATATGGAACATTGTGTAACATAAACAGCAAATTAGTGGACATAGAGTCACCCGAGAATGAAAGACTGTCTTTTATGCAATGATGTTAGGTTTTTTCGTTTTGCTTCTATCACGTCATGCGATGTAGAGCGCAGCTTTCTACAGTATAAACTTTGGCAGATAACCGAAAAAGATTTACGTTTAAGACACTGAGATTGTATCTTGTAGTAGGTACATTGCAATTCGGTACTGTAACTGCACTTCCTAAAGACGACCAATAGGATAAATGAAAAAAATTAAGATTGCTACATGCATATTTCCACCATTAACACTGTGTATAATTAAACACAAATGCTTATAAAAGACAGGAGAATAAATTCTTTTCACATTCTTTTGGCATTATCATTGTGTAATGCTTATATTTACTTTCAGAATGTACATGTGTGTGTTTCCTCATACTACCGTACTGTACTCTAAATAGCAACGTTGTTACCTCAACACATCTCTATCTACCTGCAGCGAGTCAGCAACCTATAGTGCATGCACAGTAAACTTATTGTATCGGGTCCAAAGTCTCGAAGCCTGGTAAAAACCTTGCTTCTCATCTTTTTATACGGCTTTACCTGACGTCCAGGCGTTCCGTATGTGTTGCAACCTGGAAGTAATCCTATTTCTGCTGTGTGCGTCCATTCCCAAAAATTGGGTGTAATAATATGGCCCTGTGGTACACGACTAACACACATGAGCATCTGATAGTCTCAACGGGATTTAAAACACACCCGTTGGCGAGGTTTACTATCCATTCACTCCTACGTGATTCGATAAGATCGGTAAGCCACTTGTAGCTTCTTGGCAGAAACACGAAGCGGTCAACAATTACATGCTGTCGAAGCTGGATCTTCACCTGAAAGCCAGAGCTGTGCCGAATAAGCAACTAAATTGAACTGGACATGAAGATCATGTTACTAGAGAAGAAGTGGCAGAATAGATTTAATCTTATTATAAAATATATGTAGGATAAAATTAAGGGAAGTTGGTTGTTATGGTATACGAAAAATTACAAAAAATCTTCTGATATTAGAATGCCATATATTTGGTTCTAATCATTTTAGATTTTGAAATTCTTTACTGAATAAGGGAATTTTGGCTATTGAATTAACCTAGAATATTATCTACTGCATTGCAGGCTAAAAATTAATTTTTAAAATTAAATGGTATTTGTAGATTGATAATACAACACTAGATTGATACATTTTTATACATTTTATTCATTTTCTGTAATGAAAAGTCTATCAGTTACTGTTAGAGGGCATTAAAGCAAAACAATAAAATACCTTTTGAATACGTACATTATTTTTGTGCTGGGGTTGAAATGAATATTCCTTGTTCAAAAAATTACTTTATGCTCGACCATGCCGAAATGTAGTAATTATACACCTGGTAGCAGTCCTTTAATGCATGTCATTAAGGTACACCTACTCATTAAAGTACAGGTCTTCAGCCAATCACAAGTCAGCTTTGTACCGTTATATCGACTGTTCTCAGATATGCAATCGACAGCCAATTAGCGATAAGTCACGGAGGCTGGAAATCCAATACTGTCGCAGAAGGTTATGTTCTATTACTATAATAATTAGCGTTAATTGTAAATAATATTCAAATAAATTCAATTTGTCATCTCGTTTTTCAATTGTAAATCAATTTCCAGATTATATCAGACTAATGTTCATTCTTATTCTGTGCCAAGGTCAGTGACATTCGACCTCGGAAAAAATCAATACTTTCGCGTCTGCGCACATCTCACAATTCAGGTCAGTTCGCACATAACCATAAGAAGACCTAATTTTCAATACTTTCAAGTTAGAAATATGGTCGAGCATAAAAAGTCGTATGAAACTTGCCTATAATGGTAATTAAGACGCTCGTATGAAAATTATGAAACGAGCGCAAGCGAGTTTCATAAACAATCATACTTGCGTCTTAATTACTGCCATTATAGGTTCGTTGCATAATGTACTATTTTCCCATCTATAAAAATGAAAACAAATCAGACGTTTTTGAGTTGTATGTAAATAACTCTATCATTACGACTATCGTAATATATTTATTAATACGTCCTGCAAATTTCATAACCCGAATTTAAATAGCTTCTAAATGAAAGTGTATCAGTAGAATGAAAAATGTAACTTCCAGAGTAGAAAAAAATAATTTCTACCTTGTCTATTTACGTTAATTCAATAGCCAAAAGTTGTCTTACTTAGTACAAAAAAATTTAAAAAAAAATGCGAACATCAGAAGACCAACTCCATGGCAATCTGATTTCAGACAAGGTTTTTAGAAATTTTTATGTACCACAAAGACCATCTTTCCTTAAGATTATGATGATCAACTTATCGATGGACATAACTGGAGAACAGGAAGGGATTATTGTCTTTTAAAGGTAAATCAAGCTGATAGGACAGTTACTTCACTTCGATCTTACACACAAGACCTAGAACCATTTTAAAAAACATTTAAGGGATAGTTTTAGGGGAAGAGTAATCTAAGTACTTGTCAGTGACCATGGTGGGATAAAAAGGAGCGAGAATAATAGTGTTTAAAAGTATAATAAGGTGACAAAAACATATTGGCTTTGTTAGATAATAGCGATACTGATTAAAATATATAATAATAGCCTAACATAATTAAAATAATAACTTGAATAAAGTGAAATGAAATTTCTTCGCAGTATTGTTGGATACACTTTATTAGATTTTCAGAGGAGTGACAACATAGGCCTACATAAATAACTAAATATATTTATTCGATTTTGTTCAATTACACAAAAATTCATATAATATATAGCCTATTTACCGGGATTAATTTCTTGATATATTCTTTTCTGCTAGTGCAGTTCCTGGTATAGAATTTTGTTCCTGTAGTGGCATATATATATATTTCCCCTATAGTCTGTGTGAACGCATACAACAAAACCAAAAGTGTAAAACCACGTTTAAGCAATGAAAAATCACAGATTAAAAATCTGATTCTCAACTATAAACCAGCAGGCATGAGAAACATCAGAAACCCAAGAACTCTATAGGGGCATTCCATGTCAAATCAACACAAAAAAGTGGACTTTTCACCCCGACCACCTCACATTTTCATTAAATTTGGTAGGATGGTAAAGAACCTTAAGTTAAGTAATTATATAAAATTTTAGCCCTCAATAATGCACGATATCCCTACAGCAATTCTGTCAATACGAGAAAAAATGTAAAAATGTCGCATACTATGTCAACAAAAATAATTCATAACTTATCTTCTAATTGAGCTAGAATCTTAAACTTGGGCTTATTTTAAAGCTAAGGGATCATACGTTTCAATAAAAATAGGTTTGCATCAAAGTAATGAATTCTTTATTGAATAGTCACGTGAAACACATTTTAACATTGAATATCTATAAATGCGGGGCATAAATTATTTCGCGAAAAATGTATGTTATAGAGGTAAGAGTATTCTCCCCTTGGTGTAAGTTTCATTTTGGAAACGTTTCAGGAATATCAGTAAAAAAATATATCAATGTATTGGTTTGTAGCACTTAACCCCGTCTTACACCAACACTGCATGCGCACGAGTTCCTACTTGTCTGATAAGCTGCGTCATCGATCTGTCAGGCCGTCATGAGTGGCAGTTTATACAGTTTCAATTTATACAAAACGTGCAATCTGTTTCAAAGTTCAGTGTCGTTAGTTTTCGTAGTATGTGGTAGTTTTGTGCGATGTAATGGAATCGCGTTTTAAGTTATAGGCCTATGTTTGCTGCAATCCCTTCGAGAAATCAGGGCACTGTAATTAGAGGAAAAATTTAAGAAGTGTTATATCGTGGATGCTTAATGTATTCCCTGATTTAAAACAGGAACAAAAGGTGTGCGCTATGTGTCGCAAAGAAATAAAAATATAATATGATGCTATTACGCAGAATCCTCACAATGACTCTAGTAATGAAGAATACGTCGACTCTACAGCAAATGTAAGTTCATTAAATACAAGTCTTTTTGAATAAGGTGTGTTCCTTATTAAACAAGAAATGCTACAACAAGAGAAATATAAGAGACAGAAATTTGAAAATATTGTAAAAGACAAAGTCTTCGATATAAAGATGCCGAGGAGCCAGGACCTTTCTGATTCTGAAATTTTGTCTCAGTTGCAGGAAAATTTTCAAAATTCAGGTAAAAGTGAGGAAATCACCATTTTAACACTACTACCTAAAAGCTGCAGGGTAAATAATATAAAAAAGAGTTTCTTTCAGCTTTCGAATACATAATTCGGAAAGCCAAAGTCCTGGCAAAGGGAAAGGGAATTTTGTGTTCACCAAATCCGAAACCTGGAAAACCCTTGCTCGCGGCTGTTGCCGGTAAAGTTAAAGAATTCTGTTGTTCTGACGAGATAAGCAGAATGATGCCTGGTAAGAAATATTTGTTGTGATTAAAAAATCAGGGAGTAAATCACATGAGCGGAAATTAATTATATACAGTGTTTAAAAATTCTAACCCTGACCAAGAAATTGTATTCTAGCTGGAGTTAGTGGACTATACTGTCTGTGTTTGTGCCCTGTCAGAATGTAAAACTTATGCCGGAAGCAATTTATTAAAGTTTCAGGTGTACGTGGATTTCAAGAAAATTTTTCTTTATACTTTCCATCTTAACATCTGTAATTCACCACAAAAGTTATGTATAAAAATAGGAAAAAAATTCCTGAACCTCAAATTACATGAAGAAGATTTTGGATTTCCAACAGAATTGCATTATTTTTGCACATCGCATGGCAAAAGAGCATGCGACGTTGTAGGTGGGACACTTAAAAGGTTTGCGGCTTGTGCTAGTTTGCAGAGACCATCCGATAAATAAATAACTACACCTAGGGAATTGTACGACTGGACAAGGCATCATCTCCCAAACATTAATACCGTTTATGTGACTAAAAAAGGCTATACTGAAGAGGAAAAAATGCTTGCTCTTCGATTTGCAAAATCCACCGCAGTGCCTGGAACACAAGTGTCATACAGTCCTGCTGTTTAGGATGGGTATTATACTTGCTAAGCAGTTTTAAAATGCAGTTGAAACAACGCAGCATCCTGTCTGGAAAGATGATCAGGCTATTTCATCTCAGCAATGAAAGGTAAGCATTTCTTACAGAACTTCAGGTTTAACAAAATCCATGTGACAATAATTTATTTCAGGTAATAATTAAAAAAATTCGAATTATGTACTACATGTTAAATTACATAGCGACATTCAAGAATATAATCAAATATAATTAAATACAACGAATGTGTGGGACATAATTATCGCGACTTATACGGTTAGCTTACGCTTGCTGTGACATAATAATTTTTATCTTTATAACCTATGAAGATTCCAAGTTGAAACTTATGAGTTCATTATATCACTAATTGAGGCGTACTATATATTTTTTTCCTTAAAATAGAACCCCCGCATTTTTAAATATGAATATATGAAATTGTTTCACCATGTTTTCTTAGTGTAATTGAATACATGCAGAAAACAATATAAGTAATAAAAACTATCACATATTAAGAATGTATCACCCAATTTTTGTAAATTTATCTGGAGACGTTGTTGAGATATATAATTTTAATTGAAGCGGTGTGCTTACAAAAATGTGAGTTTTCTTCATGTTTGAAACGCCACTGACAGAAAACGAAAAGCACAGGACATATGAAACTCGGCAGATTTAGTTAGCGCAGCAGGTCAAACAAACCCCCAAATTTTGAAAGAAATCTGAGTCGGTCGGGTTGAGTGCCTTGTTGATTTGATATGGAATGACCCTATAACTAGATGAGAATTATTATTCTTTGAAATTGGAACAGGTCAGATGGTCTAAATCCTGTGGCTGGAAAAGATGATAATATATTTAAAAAAATGGAATTGTTATATTTTTAATCACCGGAAACTTCATATTATGATGAAATACAGAGAAATAAGTAAGATCCAATAATTGTTTTTCTGTCAGATAGAATATACATAGCCTACATCTATAAATAATGCTCCAATAATTATGTGCAAAAGTTCATGAATGGGTTCCATATGGGCTAACTGTGAAAATTCTTTCACTAGCATGCATTTAGAAATTTGTTATCTCGTTATGGAGGCATAATTATACGACAGATTACATAGCTCTATTAAAATATTTTACATTAAATATTGACAGAAAATAAATTAGTACGTAATATCCACAATTAATTCCGAAAAATGAAAAAAACAATTATGCTCCTTAAAGCAGCATATTAAATTAGAAATATCAATTGAACTTAATGGCAAATGATGATAATAATAATAATAATAATAATAATAATAATAATAATAATAATAATAATAATAATAATATTAACAATAATAATATTGTTATTATTATTATCATCATCATCATCATCATCATCATTATTACAAGTCACCTGCTTGAGTTCAGAAACATTCACGTGTTACTTCTCCAAGTTACTCAAAAACGACCATTTTTACACCTATGTAAATGTGATATATATTCATGTCCTTCCAATATGGAATATAAACTTCGCAAACATATTTATTTCGTGTTTAATTATATTACAGTTACAAAGTTTGCGATTTAAATACATTTATGTCATTTCTCTTTTCACGAATCCTCATCAAATCGCTTTTTGCAACCGATAAGATATATGAAATCTTAATCAGTATTACTAATGACAGTCACTCTTTACCATTTCCAATCAAATTTGTCCAAACAACTCTGCCTCTATTTATTAATTCCACTATAAAGCTACGGTAACGAGTTAGAGTACCCTGAACAACCACGAAACACTTGACATGATTCATCACAACAATCAACGTTATGTTTGTTATAGAGGTAAGAGTATCCTCCCCTTGGTGTAAGTTTCATTTTGGAAACGTTTCGGGAATATCAATAAAAAAATATATCAATGTATTGGTTTGTAGCACTTAACCCCGTCTTACACCAACACTGCAAGCGCACGAGTTCCTACTTGTCTGATAAGCTGCGTCATCGATCTGTCAGGCCGTCATGAGTGGCAGTTTATACAGTCTTCAATTTATACAAAACGTGCAATCTGTTTCAAGTTCAGTGTCGTTAGTTTTCGTAGTATGTGGTAGTTTTGTGCGATGTAATGGAGTCGCGTTTTAAGTTATAGGCCTATGTTTGCTGCAATCCCTTCGAGAAATCAGGGCACTGTAATTAGAGGAAAAATTTAAGAAGTGTTATATCGTGGATGCTTAATGTATTTCCTGATTTAAAACAGGAACAAAAGGTGTGCGCTATGTGTCGCAAAGAAATAAAAATATAATATGATGCTATTAAGCAGAATCCTCATAATGACTCTAGTAATCAACGTTAACCTGTGCCCACAAATCTAAATTGATTGTCCAACTTCAACTTCTTTCACAACATCCCCGACACAAGTCACTCACTATCTGAATAATATTAGGCTTCTCTATTCATTTCGCAAATTGTCATAAACTACAATATAGGCTAATATTACTTCGCATCTCTTTTTATCGTCTCACATAAACCGTTTAAGCTTGCAGAGTTTCTTTAGATTTTTGATTTAACTAATTTAATTTTCAATTGTCTGGAACGGTTGTTAACTTCGTCAGCAGCTTTCCCCACAGGGGAGACGTGACGCTCCATTCTGAGAAAAACCACTCTATTACCTACAATAATTGAAATTATGTTGACTATGACTCGCTCTGCTCCAGTCCAACACAATATCACTACATCATGAATCCAAACGGTGGCGAGGTAAGGTACAACGTTTTTAGAATAATGGAATCACTCGTTACTAGATGTTCATTTTAATGAGTCTGCATGGCAATGTGATATATATCCGTAGGGACGGAAGCTGCGGATATGAGCACATGTAATCAAGTTGTTCTTTCCGCTGTAGCGAATGAGAATACTTGGGATTTATTTGTGACCACGTGTAGGAGATTAGGTTACAGTGTCAATAATATTTAAATACTTTTCCCTTCAACCTAGCTGTTCAGGGGATCGGCCAGTGCTGCTGTACTTAGAATTTTGTAGGGTTCATTTAACGTCCCTAACGCTACTACATATTCCTTCGCACGAACACACTTCCAATACTTGTGTCGTACAATAAATACAGGGACATCATTTTATTTTTACTAACATTTTTAATATTAACCTGTCTATACCTTTAGAGAACCGGAAACACCGCTTACTCCCCCCTCCAAGACTGGAGTTCGATGATACTGGCGTAAAACACAAATCACTCTACTAGGTATAGGAAGGAAGAAAAGTAGTTCAACCATTTACGTAAACTAGGAAATATCGCGATTTTGAGGTTGATAATTTTCATTAGGTTTTTCTTTAATCAAAGTACAGGTACTGTATTAAGAATAAGTGTTTTTACTCACGAAGTGAGTTATCCATGCGAACGTATTCATTATGTAGTGTATATTATACTGTCTACAGCACATTAGCGTACAATAAAGAGAAAGAAGTTAAATTGAAAAATAGTCATAATATGAATATTTAAACACAATTTTGAAAATGGTGGCCGTTCATTTCGATACAGGCTTCAGTTCTTTTGTGCATATTATCGCACTATAGACTATTGCATCTAATTCCAATTGCCAGTTTCGTCCTTCGTACTAGTAACTCATGTTGAAATAATTCTGTACCTACTCTACTTACTGTAAATTCAATCTTCACTTCTGCCCGACCCGAAAATATAAAATTACTCAGACATGCTATCTACTGTCCGTCCAAGTGGTTATGCCGCAGGATTGTAGAAAGGGAGGAAATCACGTGACAGTTAATTACTTAACGAGGCCCTTTTATTTAAGTTAAATTAAACAGCTGTATAATATTACGTAAACTTCCAATTCCTAAGAGAAATTAATGTTTTCAGAAAAGAGCTAAGACAGCCCAGCTATTACAGAGGGGCGAGCAGAAGCAGGTGGGGGAAATCGGGATGCGACGTAGGCAAACGGACAGTACCTGTGCGAAAATATGATTCAATATTGAAAGCTCTTTCGTCACTGGAAAACGCGAACATATTTCTGGAACGTACTATACTCAGTAACTCAGTACTGCTTACTATCTGCGGTCTTGGTTCTGTGTGGAGTTGGAACTTCCTTAGTAGAAGGGGTGGGAGTGAAGTACATTCAAAAACTCAAGTACAATAAAAATTGAAGTAAAAATAAAATGATGTCCCTGTACATCTGATATCGCAGAGAATTTATACGAATCGTAAAATTCCGCCAAGCATCCGCAGACATCTTACGCAATTTTATTACCGCAATCAACATACATACATACAATCAACCACAAACTACATGATAACGATTAAGTGGGCCGATCCCGGAAGCACTGCAATACCGGTCCAAACCGTGACAGAGGTGGAGCAAGCTCCTAGCACTCCGTCATTTTCCAAAAATCAGTTTAATATTCTGGTCCTGCAATGCAGGGCGTATCAGATATTAAGCTGATAAGAAGAGATTAAATTTATTTATAAAATACTTGTAAATACAAGATTATGCACAATAATAATATAATAGGTAACAGGACAATAATTAAATTGTTCTTTGTTTTTTTTCTCAGTTTTCAGTGCTTTAAGAATAAAAAATATATATCAATAGAACAATTATAGAACCGGCACCACATCGCCAACGCACGGACCCGAGGAGACGACGACGTCGGAGACAATCAGGAGACGCATACGACCCCGCATCGGCATCGAGGATTCAGCGGTTGTATCGACGCAACAGGGGACGGGCATTCCGCGAGATTACTGCCAGCAAATCGCCTTACTGTCAGCTCCAGAAAGCGGAGCTATATGATCACTTCTCCGCAGTATTTAGGCGTCGTGATCGCGAGGAGCTGCCCGCCCCTGCAGAGCTGCCGATCCTCGACTCCCCCTAAGACAAGGACCCGCTGAGCCCACCGTTCACCCCGGAGGAAGTCTGGAACCGGCTCCGTAGATGTCAAGACACCGTACCCGGATCTGACAACCTGCGGTACGGAGACTAGCGCCGATTCGACCCCGGGTGCCATTTCATCTCCGCCCTATTCAACGCAGTCCGCCGCCTCGACCACATCCCGGCGGACTGGAAGCGGTCGACCACCATTCTACTTCACAAGAAGGGGGCGGAGGAGGATATTTCGAATTGGCGCCCCATCGCACTCTCCAACACGGTGGGCAAGCTCCATGCGTCGTGCATCGCAGCAAGGCTCACGGAGTGGTCCTGTCGGCACGACCGGATCTCCCTAGCGCAGAAGGGCTTTATCCTTACGAGGGCTGTATTGAGCATAACTTTGTGCTTCAAACAGCCATCCAGAACGCGAGGCGCAACCGAACAGAAATTGCAGTCGCTTGGCTCGATCTGCAAAACGCGTTCTGCTCAGTCCCACACTCCACCATCTGGGACTGCCTCCGCTGGATTGGCCTGGGGGAAGATTCGATCCGAGTCGTGCAGAAACTCTACGACGGTAGCACCATCAACATCAGAAGCTCCGAGGGCCTGACCGACGACGTGGAAGTTGCTGCAGGAGTGAAGCAGGGCTGCCCACTGAGCCCAATAGTATTCAACATCGTGATGGAGTCGATCATCCGGGCGGTCACCCAGCTCAACATGGGCTACGTTCTGCACGGCGAGGAACTCTCGCCATCTTATCATCGTCTACTACACTTTGATTTTAGCCAAAAGGCCGAGAAGCGATGCCAAACAACACCCGTCTCGACGCAATTAAGCTTACAACGACGCCTGTTACATACGGGACACGAACATAACCCGCTGGCCTCAGAAATTAAATTCATTACAAAATATCATAGCAAGACTCTCTGCACAGACCTACTTTCGTCTCATGCGCATTCAGAGTGCGCACGTCGCCTGCATTCGGATATCAAGTAAAATTAATTACGAAATACAATGAATTATAATGCCACGCGTGCACATTACGTGTGTCTGCCATCTAGCGCCTGCGGTTGGCGTTACCCTCGCGCATAATACGCGAGTATCCCTATTAAACTAGGTCCCGCGCCGTGGTCCAAGGCATCCTGCCTAGGATTCCCGTCATGGAATCCGGGCTATTCCGAGTCCTCATGTCTTCGGCCATTGTATGGGACCGGTGCGCACCCAGCATCGTGGTGCACTTGGAGAGCTACGATATGTAGCGAAATAAAGCCAGCTCTATAACGGCTGGGGGATTCATCGTGCTAACCACACGATACTTCCATTTTGGTTGGATGATCGTCCACCTCTACTTCGGCATGTTGACGTGAGTTCACCAGCCGGTTGCTCGGTCATGGTCCCTCATGGGCTGTCGTGCCACGGATTATTATATAACGACTAGACTATGATCAACCCGAACATTTATTCCGCTATGATGCATGCTGTAGGCTACTAAATCAACAATAACATTTACAACACATCCCAGTGCTGATGTAAGAGGCTAGGTCTCCTCGGCTCCTTCTTCTTCATTTCAAATGGGTAACATGACGTCCTCAAACATTCATTCCAAAATGATTCCCAATCTGAACAAAAACATATTAAGTTTCTACCTAACGTTATTAGTACTCTAAACTCAGTGTGTCTGGAAAATGCGTATCTATGTACACGAGATCTCCCATGTTCCATATCAACTGTTTCTTACATAACGGCAGTACAGGTTAAGATCGTTACCACCAAATTGACAAACATTCCCTCATTACAAGCTCACACATTCATTCGCTTCTTCCTGTATAATTACATTAAGTACATGTACTAAGAATTCTGATTACAGTTACAAATTTTACGATTTAAATGCATTTATGTCATTTTTCTTTTCACAAATTCTCATCAAATTGCTCCTCACAACCGATAACAAATATTAAATCCTATTTAGTATTTCTAATGACAGTCAATCTATCCTTTACCATTTCCAGTTTAATACTGTCCACACCACACTTCTTCTCCTCTTCGTCTCCGTCTTCTTCTTCTATTTATCAATTCCGCTGTGACGCCACAGTAACGAGCTTGGCGTACCCTGACCAACCACGGAACACCTGACATGATTCTTTCTTGTTCACAGGGACGAGAAGTCTGTACTTTTTCTCAACGCAGCTATTCTGTTTTAAACAGGGATACCCATGGCTTCCGAAACCGCATGTCATTACAAATTCTGACATTAAGAAATTTATAGCCTATCACTTGGAACGGCAGGGTTACCGAACTTCAGTCGATGCATTTATAATTGGATACTTTAAAGTAGAAGGGTGCAAAGTGCCAAAATGAAACATTGTTATAAGATAATAAAAATGTAGCTACAAGAATAGTTGTAGGCCTACACATATTTGTGTCATGTTTTTTTTTTACTGATAGAAAACAGCAATAGTACAGTGTTTACTCATTAGTAATAGTGGTATGTGAAGACATTATTTCTCCATATTTAATTATATAACACAGATTGTGAAAAGGGTTAAGTAATGGGTAGTTGCAGTAGAAAGGTGCAAAGTCCAATACCTATTTTTTTCATATTCTGGAGCAATTTTTACTCACAGATATGCCTGTAGAACTGCCTATGCTCCTCATTTGGAAGATAGGGAGTCATTGCTAGTAGATCCCCCTTCTTTTCTTCAGTAATTTCCCTATTTTATGCTTTAACTTGAAACAATGCTGACTGCACGTCTTTCATGTTTTTTTTTCTTTTTAAGCACTTTAATGGTATGCACTGCTTCATTATCTTGGGACTATTTCACAGAAACACTACCTGCTTGACTAACATCATACTGAATGCAACATGCCTTAGAAATATTCAAGTTCTTGATGGAAATTTGTTGATCAGCAACATCTTGCATATTAAGGAAATATGACTCTAGCATTGAAACGGTTTGAAATGGATTTACAAATTTAGAGTCTTGTACAATTTTAAGGAGGTCACTAGGAATGAAGGCTTTTGTCACTTTCTGTCGTTTTTCAATCAAAGCGAAATCAGAATCGCATTGCAAGAAACTGTGGCCGCTGAGAAGGAAATGTTGTTCTATGTGCTCAAATAAACCAATGGCAACTAAAAAGAGATACATGAAAACCATTACACGATTTTTGTTTTCAGCTGCACAGTTATCAGATTCTTCTTTTTTGTTATGTCCATATTCATCAGTTTTAGTACACACGAAGCAATCTCATTGGCACCTCTACTCGCGATGCTTTCATCCCCCATTCACATATAAGACAGCATTGTATCACATACACAAACTCCAAAGTTATAACGTGAAAGCTGACATCTGTAAAACATTTCGCTGTGTGTAAGTTTGGGCACAAACATGACCTATTAAAGATCCATTTCATTCTATGATGCAGCTCAACAGGGCGCTTACCGTCTGCAACTGCATGGTGCAGGCAACGTAACATCTAAATATCTCGTTTAAGAAACACAAGTGGATGTAGCCTCTTTCATACATCATCCTCCGAGATACATTGCACTTTTCTGCATAATAATTTCGTTTTCTATGATTTTGGCACTATGCACCTTTCTACTTTAAAGTATCCAATTATCGGCTACCCGGGAGAGTAAAATCCCGCAGGCGATTTATTATCATTGCTCTCAAAACTCACGCAATTGCGCCAGCTTACGTATGTACATCGAACCCCTAACTGCCCTCCGATACCAAATTCCAAAGTCTAGGCAACGAACGACTCGCATACGTTGTGTCATATTTCTATTTTTAACGTCAAATGCACGACATACTGTCAAGAAAGAAATAAAAACAATAATAGAATTGCTCTCAATTTCTTTATATTATTGTTGCGAATTCAAAATCAACCTAAATCCAAGTAGCAACCGCATATAGTAGGCCTGCATGTTCATCTCAGTCAGAAGGCCAGGCCACGAGTTAGATCGGATATGATGAACACTTTCTACCACATCTCAGGCAAAAGCCCAAGAAAGTCGCAAATACTACATTCGGATATAAGCCGAAAACCGAACAACAAAGTTAAGGCTTATGATGAATATTTCCGTCACGCCATCTCAGCTAAACGCCCAACAAACAAAGTCAGAGATGAGAGATCAACAGAAGTTCATCTTGGATAATAGACTGAGGAGCAGTCCCATATTAAATTTATTTAGATAATACTTGTAAATACAAGAGTATGCACAATATACAGATTAAATTTATTGAGATAATACTTGTAAATACAAAAATATGCACAATAATAATAATATAATATGCAGCAGGACAATAATTAAATTGTTCTTTGTCTTTTTTTTTTTTTCAATACACTCTGATCTTAGCCAAAAGGCCGAGAAGACAGCTGTCGCTCCGATCTCACTCAAAAGACCGACAAGAAAAACCGATCAGATGCCGTCGGGATCTATTTAAATCTACAACAGCACCTACCATATACGGGTTATTAACAAACTCCGCTCCATTTAGATATGCAATTCGATACACCATCTTCTAAAGGGACTCTCGCTAAAGCTATACTGCCATATCTTTCGAATAGGTTGCGCATATCACTTGTATTTCAATTAATCACAAAACAGATAATAAATTGTAATGGCGTGTGTCTACATTACGTATGCCTGCCCTCTAGCGAATGCTGTCGGAGTTATTCTCGCGCAAGTACAGTGAACTTGCTACTGCTGCTGCCTACGATAGGCCTCGCACCTCTAACGCATTAACTCTTAATAGAGCGATCGAAAATCTAACCGTGGTTACCGCACCTATAGAAACGACAATCATATCCTTAAATATTTAACTTTTTGTGATAAAGGAAAAAGAAAAGAAAGAGACAGAGTTCAGCTTAATTTCATTCAAGCAGAGCGACAGCACGTCCAGCTCTTGAGACAACTGGTCTAACAACAGAGGGTAACTACACAGAATTCACTGCATTGCAACATTCATTGGTGTTATTATAGTTTCTATGAACCATATTTCGACCGTGTTGAGCTTGAGCACTTAAACGCTCGCAATACGTTGCCACTACGCAGCGAATATTCACCGACATTTAAAGCACTCGTTCACACTATTTTTCCCATAGATTTCGCAATTGAGGAGCGTTTTTGCAAAAGTCGATAGATGCAGAAATCAAGATTTTACAGAAATTACACTAAGTGACAGGATCTATCGAGTTTTGAAAAAAAAACCTGGAAGGTTTGGTAGTCTCCACATACGGTATTAATCAAGTTTTGGTAAATCTGATTTCATAGATCGATTCCGGAGGAAGAAAATATACGATATCCGTATGTAACTCACTTTCGAAAAATTCTGCATCTATCGACTTTTGCAAAAACGCTCCTCAATTATGCCTTTGAAAATCATAGCTTCAGAATTACTGAGCGATTCATTCATCCCAACAACCAACGTTAACCCGTGCCCACAAATCTAAATTCATTGTCCAACTTCAACTTATTTCACAACATCCCCGACACAAGTCACTCACTATCTGAATAATATTAGGCTTCTCTATTCATTTCGCAAATTGTCATAAACTACAATATAATATTACTTCGCATTCTTTTTATCGTCTCACATAAACCGTTTCAGCTTGCAAAGTTTCTTTAGATTTCTGATTTAACTAATTTAATTTTCAATTGTCTCGAACGGCTATTAACTTAGTCAGCAGCTTTCACAGCGGAGACGTGACGCTCCATTCTGAGAAAAACCACTACTGGGTGTTCAGTTCAAAATGTGTCATGGCTCGCTGTATGCAGTCATGTGGCTAGCCGATGAGCCTAGAGAATTCAATCTTTCTACACTTCCGCAGAGGTGTATAACCTAAGAGGCAGATAAGTTGCCTAGCAAGTACGGCGTTCATTCTGAAGAGTACGTCCCGATACGTACGGTAACGCCGGTAGTGGCAGGAATGTGAACTGTTTGGAAATACGTACAGTCGGGATATGTGGAGAGGGTTAAGACGATTACTTACGTATTTGTTGACATTAACTTCGACGGTCAACATGGACACGGAGCATTTGATTTGTGTTGTGGAATGTTACCGTACGCAACCGATGATAACAAATACCCTGCGTACGACTTGCCGGCGCAAAACACAGTTCGAAAGAGGTTATGGTAGCACACAGACCGTACAGACCGCCATCTGTTGCTACGACGTTCAAGTTATACTGTACACGTTCTCAAGTTCAGATTGAAGAACGCCTTAAATAATAGGCAACTTCTCTAACATAAAAGCTGAAACTCGCTTCAAATCGGTGACCCAACAACAGTGACGTCATGACACACTTTGAAATGAACACTCAGTATATTACCTACAATAATTGAAATTATGTTGACTATGACTCGCTCTGCTCCAGTCGAACACACTATCACTACATCATGAATCCAAACGGTGGCGAGGTAAGGTACAACGTTTTTAGAATAATGGAATCACTCGTTACTAGATGGTCATTTTAATGAGTCTGTATGGCAATGTGATAATTATATATCCGTAGGGACGGAAGCTGCGGATATGAGCACATGTAATCAAGTTGTTCTTTCCGCTGTAGTGAATGAGAATACTTGGGATTTATATGTGACGAGGTGTAGGAGATTAGGTTACAGTGTCAATAATATTTAAATACTTTTCTCTTGAGCCTAGCTGTTCAGAGGATCGGCCAGTGCTGCTGTACTTAGAATTTTGTAGGGTTCATTTAACCTCCCTAACGCTACTACATATTCTTTCGCACAAACACACTTCCAATACTTATGTCGTACAATAAATACATCTGAAATCGCAGAGAATTAATAGGAATCATAAAATTCCGCCAAGCATTCGCACACATCTTAGATAATTTTATTACTGTAATCAACATGCACACAATCAGCCATATCAACCACAAACTACATGATAAGGATTAAGTGGGCCGATCCCGGAAGCATTGCACATAACTCTATAACATAACGGAAGAATATTAAGGAGAAGATTTTCAGAAATTAGTCTGTATGAATGGAGTGGATGTAATTTGGAATTAGAATATTACAAGAAAGTAAGTAGCGACCTACAATTTTTTAATGAGATGCCTAAATCTGTCTCCACTAGATGGGAGTGTTACGTGCACACGGGCGAAATAAAAGAAGCAGCAGTTTAAGTAAGCAACACCTCTGTCCGTGTGTCCCATTGCTGATTTGGGCTGAGCACTAATGTAGGCTTTTTCTCAGGCTGGTAATAATGCACACAAGACTCATCATCCGTGACTATCCCGGCTGAATTATCGTTCCCTTAATTCTGTCTGCTCAGATCAATTCGCCCTCTTGTTGCACATTTGCTTCCGTGATAATTTCCAGTAGCCGACCGACTCGGTGTCCGATACTTGTCTGCCCTTCAGAGAACTTCTGTACCAATGTGTACAGCTTAACGCAACAGACAATGTTCACCATACACTCGCAGCATTTCTTTATAAATATAATTTCCTGCCACATCTTTTTCCAAACAAAAAATTGCACAACGAAGCTCTGCTCTGCTGCTTCTTTGTTTTGCTTCTCCGAGCATCGATCACCTTGACGATAGTGGCGATAGCTTCAAGCGCTTCATTGAAAGATGTAGGCCGCTAGCTCAATTTCTAACTTACTCATTCGTCATTATAAGAGGTAAGCTGATGGAGATTAATATGTAGGAATGGAGTAGGTAAGTAGATATTACTTGCTAGAATAATAAATTACAACTGCTTGTGGAGTTGTTGTATGCGAGCAGATATGTCGTCCTTGATTTTCTAGTTGTTACCATGTCAACTGTTG
This sequence comes from Periplaneta americana, assembly GCF_040183065.1. Lineage (NCBI taxonomy): Eukaryota > Metazoa > Arthropoda > Insecta > Blattodea > Blattidae > Periplaneta > Periplaneta americana. The sequence continues at coordinate 91,231,938 of NC_091133.1, forward strand.
GATTTAAAATTCTCTGATTCAAACCATAAAAGTTCTTAGCATGGGTTTCTCCGGAATGGAATTAGATAACGTAAACCTGTGTCCTAGGTTTACGGCCCCTATGTCTGATAGAGGACTTCAGGCAAAATGTTCGGCCATATTTTTCACTCAGCACAATGAGACTACAACAGTGATATATTATGCGTGACCTTGTCCCACCATCCACTCCTAATCCATACTGCATAATGAGATAGACAAAAATTGAAAAAAGAACATTGAGACATTTGCTAATGGAGACTAGCCTCTATGCATTAAGAAAGATAAATACAGGGACATCATTTTATTTTTACTTCAATTTTCTTGTACCTGAGATTTTGACTGTACTTCATTCCCACCCATTCTACTAATGAAGTCCCAACTGTCCTCCTCATAGAACCAAGGCCGCATATAGTAAGCAGTACTGAGTTAGTGAGTATAGTACGTTCCAGAAAAATGTTCGCGTTTTCCAGTGACGAAAGAGCTTTCAATATTGAATCATATTTTCGCACAGGTACTGCCGTCCGTTTACCTACATTGCATCACGATTTCCCCCGCCTGCTTCTGCTCGCCCCTCTGTAAAGACTAGTAATATTATACAACTATTTAAAATAACTTAAATAAAAGGGCATCTTTATGTAATTAACTGTCACGTGATTTCCTCCCTTTCTATGATCTTGCGACATAACCACTTGGACGGACAGTAGATAGCATGTTTGAGCAATTTTATCTGTGCGGGTCGGGCAGAAGTGAAGATTGAATTTACAGTAATTAAGGTACCCTTTTTATAAAGTAGGTACAGAATTATTTCAACATGAGTTACTAGTACGAAGGACGAAACTGGTAATTGGAATTAGATGCAATAGTATATATTGCGATAATATGCACAAAAGAACTGAAGCCTGTATCGAAATGAACGGTCACCATTTTCAAAAATGTGTTTAAATATCCATATTATGATTATTTTAAATTTAACTTCATTCTCTATATCGTACGCTAATGTGCTATAGACAGTATAATATACACTGCATAATGAAACGTTCGCATGGATAATTCAGTTCGTGAGTAAAAACACTTATTGTTAATACTGCATTGTATTTTGATTAAAGAAAAACCTAATGAAAATGATCAAACTCAAAATTGCGATATTTTCTAGTTTACGTAAATGGGTGAACTACTTTTCTTACCTCCTATACCTAGTAAAGTGATTTGATTGTATATTACGCCAGTATCATCGATCTCCAGTCGTGGAAGGGGGTAGCAAACTTTTTTTCCGGTTCTCAAACGTTAATCCAAAGGTATAGCCAGGTTAATATTGAAAATGTTAATAAAAATAAAATGATGTCCTTGTATATAATTTGAAGAATATTAAGAAAAATGCTGATGGAGACTAGTCTCTATGCATTAAGAAAGATAAACATATAATTTGGAGAATATTAAGAAAAATGCTGATGGAGACTAGTCTCTATGCATTAAGAAAGATAAATATATAATTTGGAGAATATTAAGAAAAATGCTGATGGGGACTAGTCTCTATGCATTAAGAAAGATAAATATATAATTTGAAGAATATTAAGAAAAATGCTGATGGAGACTAGTCTCTATGCATTAAGAAAGATAAATATATAATTTGGAGAATATTAAGAAAAATGCTGATGGAGACTAGTCTCTATGCATTAAGAAAGATAAATATATAATTTGAAGAATATTAAGAAAAATGCTGATGGAGACTAGTCTCTATGCAATAAGAAAGATAAATATATAATTTGAAGAATATTAAGAAAAATGCTGATGGAGACTAGTCTCTATGCATTAAGAAAGATAAATATGTAATTTGAAGAATATTAAGAAAAATGCTGATGGAGATTAGCCTCTATGCATTAAGGGGACACTCAACTATATTTTGGAACTTTTTTCCTATTTGACCAATCTTTTTCAAATTTGGAGAAAAAGTTTAATATACACATGGAAAGTAGAATGCAAAATCTTAGCTCATTAGATCCAATACTTTTCAAAAAAAAAAAAAATTTCAATTTCTAATCAATCATTAATTGAAATATCACTTTTAATTATCATTTTTTATTTTTTGGCTTTGTGCATTTTACTGTGACTTCTCAATGAATAGGGGAACAATTCTGCATATTGATTTAGTTCTGTCACGTAAATTAGTGTAGAAATTTAATTTCTCATTTCTATGACACTTTCTCTCCAATTTTTAAGTTGAGTGTCTCCTTAAGAACGATAAATATATAAAGAATATTAACAAAAATGCTGATGGAGACTAGTCTCTATGCATTAAGAAAGATAAATATATAATTTGGAGAATATTAAGAAAAATGCTGATGGAGACTAGTCTCTATGCATTAAGAAAGGTAAATATTGTAATTTGAAGAATATTAAGAAAAATGCTGATGGAGACTAGTCTCTATGCATTAAGAAAGATAAATATATAATTTGAAGAATACTAAGAAAAATGCTGTTGGAGACTAGTCTCTATGCATTAAGAAAGATAAATATATAATTTCAAGAATACTAAGAAAAATGCTGATGGAGACTAGTCTCTATGAACTGGATTAATATGAAAATATATGGTACAGACCTGGACTTCCCCGGGTGATCGACGTCGTGGGCCGCTGCAGCTACGAGGCAGGCGGCTTCGTCCAGCGGGTCGAGGATCTGTTTGAGGCGCTCCCTCTCCAGGAAGCCGGCAGTGGCTTGCATGACGTCTGCAGCATGGGTGGACGTGTGATACGAGTTTTTGGAGTTGTAGTTCATCTCGATGATGACCAGCCAGTTGTGTAGAACGCTCTCGTCACAACCCAGCGACGAGGACACATCGAAGTGATTCATTAGATTCATCCCCAGGTACACGAGCGGCCTAGCACACAACACAGAGATCTGCTTAAAATACTATGCTGATGGTTTTTCCTGTTTTACCTTGTGGTCGATAAAGGTCATGAGCTTTTGAAAATGGGCGCGACTAAATCATTTTTCGCCCTACGTTTGATCTACATTTGTAGGCGGAAAAATAGTACATTATGCAACGAGCCTATAATGGTAGTAATTAAGACGCGAGTATGTTTATGAAACGACCGCAAGCGAGTTTCATAATTTTCATACGAGCGTCTTAATTACCATTATAGGCAAGTTTCATACGACTTTTTATGCTCGACCATATATTTTCTAACTCGAAATTATTCATAAGTATTCATATTATTCTTATCTGACTGGGAGCGGAAGTGACCTTCTGCAATTGTGAGATGTGCGCAGACGCGAAAGTATTGATTTTTTCCGAGGAACAAATATCATTGACCTTGATATAATCTAGAGAGTAAAATGAACATTAATCTTGATATAACCTGGAAATTGATTTAGACATTGAAAAACGAGATGACAAATTGAGTTTATTTGAATATTATTTACAATTAACGCTAATTATTATAGTAAAAGAACATAGCCTTCTGCGACAGTATTGGATTTCCAGCCTCCGTGACGTTTCGCTAGTTGTCTTTCGATTGCATATCCGAGAATAATCGATACTTGCGCTTTCATATTGCTTTCATATTGGTGGAAAACCTGAACTTTAATGAATAGGTGTACTTTAATGAGGTCCATTAAAGGGCTGCTACCAGGTGTATAATTACTACATTTCGGCATGGTCGAGTATAAATATTATTTTTTTATTCAGGAACATAACTGTGCTATGCTGTAAGCTTTTACACTAAACTGCGTCTGGGGGGCTTTACGATACAATTATGTGGCCTTTTCTTTATCCTTCTACCTTGGGCAAACCGTTAGTGCCTTTCGGCGGTCTAGATTATATTTTCCTCCGAATTTCTTGGCCATGTTTGAAATTTTCACTGTTACTCTCGTATCTTTCGTAATTTCACTCGCAGATAAATGGTATTGTGATATGTCTACCAACGTGTGGAAAGATACCATTTCCGACCAGTGCCGGTTCGTGATAAAATATTACGTGGGTTCACAATTTTGTGTTCCAAAACCGAAGAGAATTTGAAATCGTACGTTTAGCCTAATATGAAATGTCATGAGTCCATTGTTTTACTATCGAAAAAACCGTATATAAATTCAAAACATATAATAATAATAATAATAATAATAATAATAATAATAATAATAATAATAATAATAATGAAACCAAATCTTTTATTTCCAATTTTTCCTGGCAAGTCAGTTTACCCGCTTCTTTACTGTTCAAAATGCTTGAACAGAGTTCATTATTTATGTTTGTTAAAAATTAATACATACAACAGTGCCATTATTTACAAAAGCGTGTGTTCAGTAATATATTTTGGTTCACAACACACTGATATATTATAGCCTATACCAGTACTGTAATCCCATTCACATAGATTGATTACTATGAATAGATGTCAGTAAATATTATTCTTAAATAATATACACCATACAGATACTTAAATTCATACCACTATCACTTTCAGCCAGCACGTGTTTGAAAGCACGTTCCGACAGTGAGAAATGCTGGCACCTACAGGCTAAAATACAGACTATTAAATTTCCTCCTCGAGATATATAGCACGTGAACAATAGGCATCGATGCATCTGACATCTGTAGGATAGATTCACTGTTCACTTAACGCTTTGTGCTCTTGACGAGTCATAAGCGGCCAGCGAAAGACAATTTTCTCCCGCGCATGCGTGTAATTCCTGTAACCTTCTTGAAAAGAGCACGGCTTGTACGTGAACGCATGTTGCCAAGTTTACATAAGAAGTTTATGCAAGAGCTTATCTGACTGAAAATTTTCTGGAGTACGCATTCTGTGTTGGGGGCGGGCGATTTATTCTTCAGTATTGCACCTATTTTTTTTTTTTAGAATTTTTTAACCCAACATAAGATTGTGTCACGAACGGGAAGAGAATCATTGCGATTAATATTGAATCTGTAGCAAAACTCACGCCGTATCGCGGTCACCAACTCGTCATTTCTAACAAAACAATCATACGCAAACATGCGTCCACTGCTCCATGATGCCGACTGCAGGTGAAATGCTGTGAGCCACGGAATGGACTGTCACATGCCGTACGTCTCTCCCTTTCATAATGACCGAGTACAAGCCATTTAAAAAACACTTGGTTCCCATGCCCCACCCTGTATTAAGTATTGATACTACAACTTTGTGTTGTACTATATAGTAGATTATAGACCTATTGTAAAACTCTTTTGTAGTTATATATTTCAACTAGACTGTGACTATAATTGAGACTTTATAGTAGGCCTACTATTAAGATTTTTCGTTTTGTTTTTGTTTTTTTTTTCGTGTAACATATTCCATACTAGCCGTACCCGTGCGCTCCGCTGCACCCCTTAGAAATAAATATAAGTAATTACATAATTAAAATAGGACATTTGATCCAGGGAACATTCGTGTTTGATAGAAGGATAAATCGTTTAATATATTACTTAATTTAAATTGTATTTAAAATATTAAAATGCGATCATTTTGATCCAGAGACCACTCATTTGGTGCAATGACAATTCCTTTAACATGTTTCTTAATTGTTATTACCAATTATTTTTGGAAAAGCGAAAATTAACAGAAAAATTTTGGCTACAGATTTATTATATTATATTATATTATATTATATTATATTATATTATATTATATTATATTATATTATATATTATATTATATTATATTATGAAAAAGTGTGTTGATAACGTATGTACTCCAATTAGAAAGTTTTTAATTTGTTGTGGGAGCTCTTGAATCTCAGGAGGAACAACTTTTACAACAGCGCAACATAATCTGCTTGGCTCATTACCCAATTTTTTTGCATTGCATTTATTGCATATGTATTTTATGTTTTTTAACACGATTCAATTGAGCATAGTTAAAATTTGAATTATACAATAATGGATTGCTAAGCTAACGTACTATTACTGCATACTAAATCAATACACTCTCGTTGTTCGTTAATTCTCTGAGATAAAAATGAATTTGTTCATAAACATTATTATAAGAAATACAGGAAATGAATATACAGAATAACCTATCAAGTTTTCTGTGCATAAGAAGCTATTTTAATCTTACCTGTCCTCAATTCACTCAAAAGTTACTGTAATAACATTATAGTATTATGTCCAACCAGAGAAACTACACTTTCCAATGATGAAATAATAATTAATTATACAAATCGGTTAATGTAGCTTCCGATATTACCATACAAACACAGAAACATTGTCTGTAGGCTATGTTTCATAGCTTTCGATTATTGTGTCCAAGGCCCCTTATAGACGAAGTCATTTGTTTTTTATTTCAATACACCGCCTTAGATGGTAGTTATTTTAATTTTAAAACTCATTTATCTCATTAAATATCAGTCCTATAAAAATTTTTCAGAGAATAAAACTTATCAGAAATCATTTTTAAAGAAACTTTTGTTATGTAACATATTTCACAAAAATCAATAATAAGCGATATATTTCGATTTATTTAATTCAGGCCCCCTTATAACCCCCCTTTTAAATAACGTATTTTGAATGCCATATAGCCTATAATCTATGTTAAAACGAACTTAATTTATATTCCATTTTCATCGAAATCGGTTCAGCCATTATCGCGTGAAACGGTAACAAACATACAGACAGACATACATACAAACAAAAATTTCAAAAAAGCGATTTTCGGTTTCAGGGTGGTTAATTATATATGTTAGGACCAATTATTTTTGGAAAATCGAAAATTACCAGAAAAATTTCGGCTACATTAGTATTATTAGTATAGATTCTAGCTGCGAAGCGATGTACGGATACCATGGAATGTAAATAATACAATACAATGGGCAGAAAAAACGCAATGCAAGCATCTCATCTGTAACAATCGAATGACACCATAGCAACGAAACGTATATCGAAAAAAAAAACCTCCAAAGCATAAGCATACCTATATGAAACCAAACAGTTAATATGTGCAGAAGATACAGTCATTTCAAACTGAGAACTTACTTCAGAATAACTTTATATATAAAACGAAGTGTGAAAGTTTATTCCCATAAGAACGCTAGTGAAAGTGAATCGGATTCTCTTCATAACAGATGACGACATATGCATACCTCTTGACAGAGAGTTCTTCGAGTTTGAAAATGTCGAAGTCCCAGAGTAGAGACGTGTCCAGCAGCTCCTTCATCTGCAGGGACATGGGCGTCTTGAACGTGCTTCTGGACAGCCCCATCCGCGTCACAGACCCGGAGTCGCTGGAGCTGCGTCGAGCGATCGGAGTGATGGCCGAGCCGCTCTGTTACCCAAACAAAATCTTCGTTAACACATTAGAAACTTCAACAGTATAGTATATTCAGTATATTCAGTATTGTACAGTCAGAGCACACAACATTGTGCCATTGACAAGGTCAATAAAAAGTAAACAACAAAACAATAAAATTAATTCAAAAACTCTCAACAACGTTGATGTTGACGTTACATAATAAATAAGAAAGTAAGAATAAAATTGTCTCAACAAAATTTTTAACAGAGAACTTTTCTGTTAAATTTTAATGCAGGGTATCATAAAAAGAATGGTAGGATGTCATGAGTAGACCTGAGATTTTAAGGCATTAAAAATGTATGTTAGGCACCTAAAATAAGCCTGTAAAATAATAAAATGGGCCCTAAAAAGAGTAAAACAAACCATTAAACTTTTCTTTTTCTAATAAACAAAAATTAAGCAATAAAAAAATAACATTCTACCAGATCCCCGCTCAATTATTCCCTTCATAACCACATAACTCAAGAGGGTTGACAAGAAATCAGAGACCCAACGTTGAGTGCACACTTTCTGTGTGACTAAACTTGTGGTTTTTCTGTTAACGAACAGTAACGTGTATTATACAAATCTGGTAAAGCTAACTTGAATAATTTCAAGGGAAAAATTATTCCCAGGCTATCCCGGCCCAGAAACAACTTTTCCCTTGAAATTATTCAAATCAGCTTTACAGGAAGCTATACCTGAATAGCCAGATTTGTACTTTCATTAATTATTTCCTTTGAAAATAACTATCTTTTCCAAATTGTTCACTGTAAACTATGTCTTTCGTCAGTGAATATTAGTTTGTAAGCAGAGAAAGAACGTTCCACATAAACAGAGAAGCATATGTAAACTTACTTACATTTTTTTTTTTCTATTTCAACAGGAGATCTTATTTTTCTATCCGTGACTAGTTTCTTACGCCTCAGTATTGACAAATCAGGATTTTTCTTCAACACACTATCCCATTTATGTCTTATCTTATACCCCAATTTTCCTCACATTTATAATTTTATTATCAGCTTCCTGTATCACTGATAGTTGATATTTAAAGGACTTCCCTTTCCCTCAATCTTGGTGATGCCAAGTTGGTAGAACTGAAAAATTGGCTTGACTGTATAGAATGTCTCGCTTTACACTCCTGCGATTTAGCCTATATGCCGATGACCATGTAATCTCAGCTCAAGAGAGAGATAATATTTTTAATAGGCCTATACTTTAAGAAAGTTGATTAAATCCTTGAAAGCAGGTGGAATGAAGTTAAATATGAAGAAAATTGAATATTTAGTGATGGGAGATGAGGGAGAAGATGAAATAGCCCTAAGTAAGAAAGTAGATGTATTCAAATATCAGGAATCTAATAATGATAAGAATGGCCCTTCAGAATTTTACGTAAGATAGAGAGTGGGACCGGCAAATTCAAAAGTAAATGCTATGGATGGAATATTCTGGAATAGAGATATATCTATGGAAACAAAAAGGGATATCTTTAGCTAAATTACACCCAGAACTTCTAACGTGTAACCCACTAACATATTATAACAAGAATATTAGACATGTGTTAATGTCTTCAATTTGATTAAATAAATTTATAGCCTATGTGTATGAATTAATCAGCCTATATTATATTTATATTCTATAATTTCGGAATATTTATTTTTCATAAATTGTCCTACTTTACACACGTACGATATTATTTTTATATGTTAATATTATATTATATAATTTCATTGTAGCTGTAATTTTAATTTTAGTTCCTATTTTATTTTATTTTCCATATTACTTTTATAGTAATATTATATTATATTATATTATATTATATTATATTATATTATATTATATTATATTATATTATATTATATTATTTCATTGCAGCTGTAATTTTAATTTTAGTTCCTATTTTATTTTATTTTCTTTATTCCTCTTTTATTAATAATATATCTGAACTGAGACCGAACACGAGCGCTGCTCATTCGGTCATCAAATTTTGTTAATATTATTGTATCCCCTTTTTATACTGATTGTATTATTTTATTTTTATTTATATTGTTGTAATTTAATGTATTATTATGTTCTGCTCTGCATTATTATATAAATTTATAATTGACCATGTCATTTTTCGATGCATTTGAAATTTGAAAATTTGAAATAAAATAAAATAAATTTTAAATTTTAAACAAAATTTGATTGGTATAACGATTAGGTATATTAAAGTATAATAAACATACTATATATATATAACACAGTTGTATGAACACTTTACATTTTTTTTTCTTAATTTGAGAAATTGAAATCTAACTTTATTACTAATGCGTTGGAAGATCTCTTTTTTGAAGTAGTTCCCATTTTATGGGATGTACAGTATTAAGTATATTTAGGTGACATTTGTATAATTTCAAATTAAGTTCGTCTCTCTGTATGAAAGTAGATTTGAACTCATTTTGTATCCAAGTTCTTGTACAATATTTGTCAATATATTTAGCACCTCGGGAATTTAAGTTCGGTTTAATGTTGACATATTTAGGCTTCAATACCTCCCTTAAGCATATTTTATTGAACCAGATTTTTTTATTTAAAAGTTCTATTTGAAGACTCACGTCCTAGTAAAAATTGACCAGTTTTTCTTCTTCACTAGCTTCCATATTTAACTCACACATGTAAGGTCAATTAAAACAGTGTATTGTATGTTTATTATCTAACCCATGAACACTGTTTTAATTGACCTTACATGTGTGAGTTAAATATTAAAGTATACTTACGCCTACTTATGGAGGAGAAAGTTAGGCCAATATTGAAAGGATGAAAAGAACAATCCAGGCAATATAAATGAATGATTTGAGAAGGAGCCTGCAGTACACTCGATTGGATGATGTAAGAAATGAAGAGATCAGGGAAAAAATGAATGCAGTAGAAACTGTTACAGTTCGGAGAGGTTAGAAGCAAGATCACTGAGATTGTATGGACATGTACAGAGGATGAGAAATTCATATAACCTCATAGATACTTTATACAGATAAGATTCATATATTTTGAGTCCTTTTCAAATTCGATTATTATTATTATTATTATTATTATTATTATTATTATTATTATTATTATTATTATTATTATTATTATTATTATTATTACTGGTAGATTGTACGCCTTAAATAAAGAACGTAGTAGTGAAGTTGCTAATAGTAAAGTACACTGTGACACTAGGACGTGAGGCTTTCTGAGATCAGAATTAGGATTTTTGGGTATTCCATCGCGTCCTGTAACTTGACATTTGTCTAAAATGCTATTAGAAATGTAATATTTTCGTCTTTAAAAAATCTTATACGATGTAGTAGAGTTCCTAGCATAGTGACACAACCTCAGACAAGAAGGAGGCCTCCATAAAGTGGAAGAAGTGAAGGGTGTGTTTAATAGGCAGTCCATGAAGGCGTCTGGAAGTGGTCTCCAACCAGGAGAAGGCGCGGGTGAAGGGCTAACAATCCCCATTGTAATGATAACTGTCTTGTTAGGAAAACAGTCACACTGTCTCAAAATTAAAGAAGAAGTAACTTCTCGGTTATCTTAAAGACGACCGCAAACTAATAAAATAACCATGTAAATTAAAAGGAATTATTTAGCTAAAATAAGTAAAACACGAATACATAAATTAAATAGAATCAACATAAATTGCGTGATAAGTAATTCATCATATACTGTACGGATTTTAAGTCTTCTGTTTTGTTTCGCTATCCCCAAGTTTGTTTGATTTTAAAATTATTCTGCTAAAATTTCGTTTTCCAAAAGGTTATAGTAAAATTATAGTATAATTCTAAATGGTGTCAGCCAAAGATTTAAATATGTAAATCCGTCGTCTCTATAAAATAAAGAATAATATAATACTTTAGCTCGTTTCATCAGGTCTTCACTTCTTCAGTATCATGCTAAAGGTCGGAGTAATAATATTATTTCTGCTGATTCTATTTGTTGAATTTGTTTCATGATAAATATCCATACTTCATACCCATATGTTAACATAGGAATAACCATATTTTCGTAACATTAAAAAAATAGGGATAACTTTTAAATATTGTTAATTTAAGATTACGTATTAATTGCCTAAATACATTTTATTTACAGTTTAGCCAACATCATGTATTTTGTAAAAATTTGGATTTCTTGTTTCAAGATTCTATCCCACTGCAGTATCGTATAATAATATGTTTCAAAATGTTTTGCACTATTTCACATTTTGCACTTGATTTTGAAGTGTATTTTAATAGGCCAATTAAACTTGTCAGAATAACTTTTACTGTACCTACTAATAAAAACTCTATATACAGACGTTTAACTGTCCTATACTTACACAATGAGTAGCTCGTTTGTGAGTCGTGTGTAAATTCCTTACTAATAATCACTATATAGGTCGTGTATAACAGTATAACTGTTACAGAGCTACGTCATAGTTTCGTCATTACTTCATTCTGAAAGGTAATAGCATATCTGAGGTTCTCTATTGCATCCGGTAGAGCGCTCAAGTGTGCCGTGTTAGTATCGATAGTACAACTGGCTCTGATCGATTACCACACTATATTTTGGTCAAAGAGTACAAGCTACAGCAATATTATTCTAATTATTCTGTGCTCTTTGGTTTGTTCTTCTGTGGTTACAAGGCAACCATCATCAAAAAATGACAGTCGTTACGAACAGCTGTTAGAGGGGTGGCCATTTGTTTATTAGTAACGTTTTATGTCCCAACTCTGCATAAGTCTCGTATAAAAACTATGCACGGTTTATTAGTAAGACCGATTTAATATAATAATAATAATAATAATAATAATAATAATAATAATAATAATAATAATACAACATTTTGCGGATAATTCGCGATTTTCTATATTTCGCGAAAGTTCGTGCATTAATTACAGCGGATTATTGGGAATAGACTGTATTTACATACGGACTTTGAATTACTGTAATTAAATATTTGATAATTATTTTCTTCATTAAAATATGCCATAAATTTTTTTTATTCACAGTACCAAAAACATATAGGCTATATACAGGGTGATTCAGACCATCCGTAACAGTAATTTATTTCGGAAACTAGTGCCTTAAAATTTTCGAGACAAAAATATTTATAAATAAACCACATGTGAATTTTCACTTGAGCCTGATTTCATCAATCAGCTCTAACAAGAAGCAGGGTTAGTGGCTATCACTTTAAAATTTCAAATGGGAGTCGGGGTCAAATAGCGTACCATTTGATAGAGTTCTTCAAAACAAACAACTTTCATAGCAAATATTTTTATTAATTTCTACTCTTTCAATGAGAAAACGTACGAAAAGGCAATGGGTGATTCGGACCACCTGTAACAGCCATTTATTTCAGAAACTATTACATTACAATTTTCGAGACAAAAATATTTATAAATAAACCACATGAGAACTTTAATTTGAGCTTTATTTCATCAATCAGCTCTAACAGGAAGTAAGGTTAGTGGCGTATCACTTTAAAATTTCAAATGGGAGTCGGGGTCAAATAGGGTACCATTTGATATAGCTCTTCAAAACAAACAACTTTAATAGGAAACGTTTTTATCAATTCCTACTCTTTCAATGAGAAAACGTACAAAAAAGACGTCATCAACATTGAGAAATGTTTAAATGCGACAGGCTCATGTCAGTAGATTACCTGGCATGTAAAAGAACTCCTGCGGGACAAAATTCCGGCACATCCGGCGACGCTGATATAACCTCTGCAGTTGCGAGCGTCGTTAAATAAAACATAACATTTAACATTTGAGAAATGTTCATTACTGTTTCGCAATATCATCATCATTATCATCATCATCATCATCATCATCATCATCATCATCATCATCATTCTGAAATGAGAGGACGAACCCTAGCGCCACGTCCATCTGAGAGAACTTTTATGCTGACCCCGAGCTAAGAGCATTCCCAATTCACACCAGCTGACTACGCTAAAGTTCGCTAAGTATCCAGATTTCGGACGGACAACTCACTCATTCATAGACCATTCATAATCCGCGCGTCGCCAGGCGGCGGAAGAACACCAAGGAAAACCCTAATTGCGACCTTGTCCTTCACATCACTGCCCTTATTAATTTATCCATTAAAATTTTTAAGCCTAACCGGGACTCAAACCAGGAGCGTCTCCGTCACAAACGGATATTCCAGACCACGTAGCCACAGCAGGGATACGCACAATACCAACTTACTGATGTGTACAAGGAGCATGCGTTTTGTTATATTCCTTGATTATATCGATATCAATTGACCAAATATTAAATTTAAGTGTCAGGAACCGTTATAATGATTTTACGGTGTATTCTTACCGAGAGAAGAGCTCCAATCAGGTCGTTGGTGACAGGATCCCCTGTTTTAGTTTTATCGTCCTTCATCTGCGGAGAATACAGCTCCGTTGTTCGAAGGATATCTACAACCTGTGAATGTAGAACAAAATTAAGCATTAGTACATCTGACTGTTAGTGAATTACTAAAGATAAATTTATATAACTGACAATTATTAGGTTCTTACACGCTACTGAAATTGACGGCAAACCAAAATAGATATAGAAAGTACAAGATAATAATTAAAAAGTCATTTCAAACTTTAAAGCGTTATAGATCTTAATAATATTTGAGGTAGAAAAGAAAACACAGAAGAATAACTGTGTTTGGCAAACAATGCGGTTTGGTTTTTACAAAACACAGGAAATGTGTCCGCAGTTATCTTGTTCAACAAACATAATTTATTCTGCGACACCATGCGCAGCATATTGTTGCAGATAACGTCTTGGAACATGCCCAATTTCTTAGGTAACTCACAACCAAAAGTCACTCTGATTGAGATCTGAGATTGTGCTGGCCATATTGATGGAATGTGTTGCTAATGCATGATCGCCAAAGAAGTATGTACAGTAATTGTTTTGCAGGAATGTAGATGTGTGACGGTGCGTCATCCTGCAAAAAGATTATGTTCTCCAGGCCGTGATTTCTCAGTCTAGGGATGACGAAGTTTTCTAGTAAACTGCAGTAGCACTCCCCGTTTACTGTAACAGTCATTATTATTCTACTGTTGTCTTCTTCGAAGAAATATGCTCCAATGATAAACTGCGAAGTGAAGCTACACCATACAGTGACTTTCAATTCATTCATTCATTCATTCATTCATTCATTCATTCATTCATTCATTCATTCATTCATTCATTCATTCATTCATTCATTCATTCATTCATTCAGTGTTTTGCCCAAGGACAGGTCTTTCATTGGAAACACAGCTTTCTCCAATCTTTCCTCTTTCCTGCCTTCCTCTTTCTCTCCTCATATAATCCATATATCTTATTGTTGTCTCATCTGATATCTTCTTCTGCCCCGAACTCTTCTCTCGTTCAGCATTCCTTTCAGAGCATCCTTCAATAGGCAGTTTCTTCTCAGCCAGTGATTCAACCAATTTCTTTTCCTCTTCCTGATTAGTTTCAGCATCATTCTTTCTTCACCCTCTCTTTCAAACATAGCTTCATTTCTTATTCTGTCTGTCCATTTCACACATTCCATTCTTCTCCATATCCACATTTCAAATGCTTCTTTTCGCTTCTCTTCACTTCGTCGTAGTTGTTGAATTAAAACTCGAGAGTCATTTTCAGATCAAATCTTACTAGTGTTTTATTCACAATTAAGAAAGATGGTGCAAGTGACTTGTCTGTCCACAAAGCTGTGTCTAGCTAATGATTATAAAATTGAATCTATGCTAGCATGAATAAAGCAAAATCACAAATCTTTTGTTTCTCATTTTCTTTGAGTAGTACGAACATTGGTTTATATGCGCACAGACTAAAATATTTTCTTAGAATAAAATTAATTCTTCAAACTGTGCTATAACTAATTTAAAGACGTCTGACCACCTCACTAACACAACTAATTCCATAATAATTATTTAGACTTATTTCATTACTTGTCGGAAGGCAGCAGTGGCATCACTGATTACCTTTGGTAATCCAAATTTCTTCTTATCCATAAAGAACTGGTTTCCTCACACATCTTGATTAAACTCCTGTAATATTACGAGTGAAACATTGGTCTTCTCTGAAATTGTTAAGTGTTGTAAATTTACTCAGACATTGAGAAAGACTCTTATAGCTATCATGATAACATTGGAATATCTTCATCATAACCAGGGAACGGATTTATATGGACTAAAAATATATGAAATATGTAAATATATATGTAGTTATTTTTACCAAAATATGGAATTAAATATGGATTTTTACCAAAATATGGAATTAAATATGGACTTAAAATTATAAAAAAATGACTATGTACGTTAAATATTGGTACATTTTAATCAAACTAAACAAAAAATATAATGGACGTACCTTATCTTCCAATGTAGTTTCAACAAAACACAATTTTTATTGTCTGTTACCATAACAATAGGTTACAAACATTTCTTTCAAGTGCTGAAAAGTGAATCTTCTTCTATTGTCTCTGAGGATAGATTTATACTGACTAAAAGAGCGTTCGACGTCACAAGAAGTAACTGGTACATAATTCAATTTCACAATGTCTGCTGGGGATAAGTCCAAGTTAATCTTCACTGTTGATTCACCACTCATCACAGCAACAACCTTTTGTAGTTCTTCATATCCAGGGTTTTTTGAAAGTACAGTGTCCACCTTAGCTCTTACTGCATCTGCAACTTTACCTCTACCACGATTCAGTTGTTCCACAGTACTATTTATAATTTCAAAACTTTCAGATAGTGAAAGGTGCCTATTTTGGAGACTTTTGAGCGTTTTTATGATGCATGAAAATGTATGCTGAATGTGAGCTAAGTCATTCTTCACACTTATGTCACAGGTAACTGTTTTCGCAGTATCAATTGAGACTGCATCTTCAGAGTCCAATGCAAGGAGAACATTGTTAATAGAGTCTATATGTTCGGCATAATATTCAACTGCTTCTAGCCATGTACCCCATCTAGTTAAAATTGGCTTTGGTGGCAATGGAATTTCAGGGTACATTTCTTTCAACACGTTAACTCTACTGGGAGCTTTGAGAAATACTTTTTTCACTGATGAAATCAACAAATCTACTTTAGGGAAATTGTCTCTGACCACTTCTGCCACACGATGAAATGCATGCGCCACACAAGTAAAATGAGTCAATTTAGGATATACAACAGATAATGCTTGTCCAGCTTTGACCATATAAGGGGCAGCATCGCTAATAAAGAATAACACATTATCGTACATAATACCCTTTGGCCACAGGATACCCATAGCTTCGTTGAACAGTTTAACTATAGTTTTGTTATTGCACTTTTCTAGAACATCACAATGTAAAAGAATTCGTTCAGAATATTGTTCACTTAACAAACCGATAACTACATTACCAACAAGTCTACCTTCTTTGTCGGGAGTCTCATCAATGGAAACCCAAATTGAACTATCTTTAATTTCATCTCTTATCTTCTGTATTGTCTCATCGTAGATGGATGGAGCATACGTCTTCCTAAGTGTTGACTCATCCGGGATTGTATGTTGAGTATATTTTTCAAGGAATTCCCTGAAGACCTTATTCTTTAGTTTGTAGAGAGGAATATCAGCAGAGATGAGAGAACGGCACAGGTCGATGTTAAACTCAGATCTTACATTCGATGTTGTTGGTTGTGTTAAAAACAATTGTCTCTGCTTGGAATTTAGTTGTTTGTTGGCCTGATGTTTACTAGTTGTAATGTGTTGTTGCACCAGGAACTTTTGTGTAGATGATACTGCACACTGACACAAATTACAAAATAATATTTTATTGTCAGTTGATAAACCATCTTCTTTAAATTCTGAAATGTAACTTGTTAGTTTTGATTTTAAATTGACTGAATGACGTACTTTTGGCATATTTACCGTCTTTATAGTATGATTTACAAAACTGAACCTATGTGTACTCTGACTGGCATTTAACTGTTGAGCTGCACAACTGAAGTCTGTTAAAAATTTTAAATTAAATTAATACAGTTTTGTAACTTACTTTCCCATTGTTGATAGGACTGCTAATTTTCAAATAACTCTGATGTTAAAGGGATTACTGAACATGTGTTTAAATCTCTATTGTTGAAATGTATTTTTAAAAGTTAATGGAATTTTGTTTTGTTTTATTGTTAAACCTAATATAATATGGACTGTTTTATATGAAATATGGAAAATATATGGAAATTAACGAAAATATGTACTAAACTCTAAAATATGGAAAAATATGGAAAATAAAAGTAGGATTTTTCAACCCTACACATTGTGAAACATAAAGATAATGCAAAATATAAATTATATTAGCTTTATAAGTAAATATGTATTTACATATAAATCCTTTCCCTGATCATAACATTTAATGACAAAATCATGGCTTGAAATTTCAAAATTCTTGTAACTGTAGTAATAAATCAATAATGATTTAATCAACAAACTGGTAACTATGGAAATGCAGAAAGTAACAAATGAAAACCCTCATTATTTGTCCAACACTGATATTTTTGTTCCTTTTCTACATCCAAATATTATAATATTTATAACGCTTTAAAGTTAGATGTGACTTCTGCATGCACTTCGCGGCAAAAAAGAATGATCGTTGGAAATGCAAAGTTCTACCGCGCGGTTCACACGTGTAAACGAACTGCAGTTGAAGGCATTGCTGTGACATTTATTTATTGAAAATCGTCAGTCTACTTTTCTACAGCATAGTCAACCTTACGAGTCTGTGTGTGTGCGTGTGCGTGCGTGTATGTGTGTGTTTGTAGCTTGAAAATAATATGTCTAAATGTATTAAATACATTTGGAAATGGGAAATGGATATTATTTTTCCTATTCTGCATACCTTATCTAAAGTTTGAATATCTTCTTGGTTTGTAGAGCTTTCTTGCACCGAAGTTATAAGAGCTATGACTTTTGTAATTGGAGCTTCAATTGAAAGATTATGCAGCTTCGCTATGCTCTGCCGGCGGAGACCTGTAAAAGAAAAGCTTGGTTATTTTTTTTTAATTTCCTGTTAACAAAGTAAAACAAGCAATAACTTCACTTAGCAGACTCTTTCTGGATTTGGTTAGGTTGAAGTAATTATGATTATTTACGCATACAGAACACTTAAACTTGTAAGGAGAAATATATAACTAAACGGCCACTGTTAATGTTCTGCTATTTACGAGTAAGTTTTCGTCTAGTGAAGTGCAAAATGTTGAAATTTCAATAAGATAAAAATCCGTGATAGTGGGAAGAAAGAAGTGAAGATTAAGTGCTTAGAAAGAAAGAAAGAAAGAAAGAAAGAAAGAAAGAAAGAAAGAAAGAAAGAAAGAAAGAAAGAAAGAAAGAAAGAAAGCTTTCTCCCTGTAAGGAAGTTAACCTCTTTGCCATTATTATTTTTAAATTTTAGGATTCAAATTCATGACACGCTATTTGAGATCTTACAATTATGAACTTTACGAACTGCTCTCGGTTATTTTAACAAAAATGTAATCCTGGGTTCTTCCTCCAGCAACATACAGTGAAATGGAAAGAGTATAATTTATTAAATTCTAGACTTCAATGCTTCTATTACCGATGCTTGAAAGTTGCAACTCCTGAGGTGAGTAGCACACAATTTTATTAGAGTAAAATAAATATTCCTAATGGAGCATTAGTTTGAGCTTATCACGTAGCTGGAACACAGCATTTATTTTACGATAAGATCAACTTGGATTTCTGAGTACGAAATTGTAACATGTTTAAATGAAATGTAACTTATGTTTAAGATATGTTACAAAATGAAAATTCAATGCAAGCAAACATAAATGACGGTAAAATAATAATAATAATAATAATAATAATAATAATAATAATAATAATAATAATAATAATAATGAGAGAGAGAAATAACTCGTCCGGCCTTAATTAAGGATGACTACGAGGATCCGGAAATTAATAGCAAATAAATATAATTAATTAAATATGAATATTGTTATAAAAATAAAATGTAATAATTAAGCAAAATTATAAAATAAAACCTTAGAAGATGAATATAAAATTATAATAATAAAATTTTAATGGGTTATTTTACGATGCTGTATCTTCATCTCAGGTTATTTAGCGTCTGAATGAAATGAAGGTGATAATGCCAGTGAAATGAGTCCGGCCTCCAGCACCGATAGTTGCCCAGCATTTTCTCATGTTGGGTTGAGCGAAAACCTCGAAAAAAACATCAACCAGATAATTTCATCGGACATAATAATAATAATAATAATAATAATAATAATAATAATAATAATAATAATAATAACTTACAATTAGCCTATAATCATCATCATCATCATCATCATATTTTTACCATCCAATACCAGAATAAGCAAATACTCAGTTTCGACATTCAGTGTTGTCTTGGGCCTCTTATATCCGCCCATTACTATATTAAGATTACAATTTGTTTTCAATTTCGTTTCAGTAGTACACTTTTAGATAAATAATTTAATTACGAATTGTTATGACTTGTCTTAGCTTTTTCCAGGGACGGACCCTAGACGGATTCTTGCACAGGCTTGCTTTGGCCCTTGTGTACCCTAAATAATATATGTGATGATTGTCAAATTCAGACACGTGGCCTGGATAACATTCGTGAATCCGACACTGACAGATGAGCTATCCTTTCTCGGCCTTAACAGAGTCAGGTCCCATCCTACAACGAATAGGCATATCTCATAAGTCACAGGGCCCGGAAACTACAGGGAAACGAATTGATGAGCAACCTCAAGTTTTAGCTCATGATAAAGAAAAACTTAGCTCAGCAACGGAAAAGTACGCGAGAAACTGGAATATGTTGTTCAGACGAATCCTGGACTTATCGATCTCAATATAGCAGCGACTGTTTTGCCGGGAAGAGTAACAAAATAAGAAATGGTAACTTCCCAGTACAAACAATTTCAAAATTGAAGCAGGATTCTCCCGTGTCCTCAGTAGATGTTAAGCGTTCGTATTTTGTCTACAAGCTTGTGCTAACAGAGAAATAGTGCAAACTGTCTCTCGAAGATTTGGAAAAATTACTATTCTGTGTTACAACTGCAATTATGAAAAGTACATGTGATTAAAATGAATAAATCTTAAAGCAAATTTACGGAATAAGCTATAATGTTTTAGTTTTCATTATCATTGCATATTTCCATTCCATTTTAGGGAGTAGTATAGAATGCTACGAAATATACTATTCTTTAAGTTAAATTCTAATTAATAATATTTTTGTAAAACATTTAATATTAAACAAATAATACACTCACCGACAAAAAAGCGGCACATTTCCATATTTAAAACTGCAATGTGCTTTATTTTTAAAATGGTTTCTATAGTAATATTAAAACAATACACTTAAAATACAATGCTAGACAGCGCCAATGATGAGTTTAGTATGTATTCCACAACAGTGACAATAAAATTATCGTAAATTAAACAATTTTCTTCCATGGTAAGCAGAAACAATTGCTGTGAATTCATGGTAATTTCGATTTGAGATTCCTAGTGATTGAGGTCTTGTCTTTGATATATTTGCATCACCTTTTTTGTGAGTACTGCAGTAGCGAAGTTCTTAAGAGCTTTTAAGCTCAGCCTACCCCAAAATTTTGAGTTATTATTTCTAGTAACAGTAGGCCTATAAGTTTGTAATAACGATATTCGTAACACTTGGTTGCACTCCGATCCTTCCACATCGCACCTCTGATTATTATTATTACTATTATTAATATTAATATTATTATTATTATTATTATTATTATTATTATTATTATTATTATTATTATTATTATTATAGCCTACTGCCAATTTTGAGAATAATTATTTATACTTAACCTATATCATTTTCTCAAATACATTTTTAGCCGTCCCAATAATAGTGCCACCTTCTGAAAACTTACTTACTGGCTTTTAAGGAACCCGCAGGTTAATTTCCGCCTTCACATAAGCCCT